>NW_019396627.1:39238-170727 GCF_000591075.1 Eurytemora carolleeae | reverse complement strand
ATAAAACTTAAAATCATGTTTTGAATACTTATTTTCTTATATTATATATATAAATATATATTATTTTTAAGATAGACATTTTTCAGTTTTTCAGCCTTGCCTTTTAAATCATCTAATCAAACACTAAGAATTAATTGTTATTGATCATTTGATCGCTCGAAACCATCGATCCTTGGTTTGCGGAGTCGCTGTAGATTTAGTTCCGACAGATCTTGTCAGAACCCGGAGAATGGTTTCGACGCTCCAAATCTTCTCCGTTAGATCCGAGGTTTCTCTCAGCATCTCTTCTCCAGTATAAAGTTGGACCCAGAGATAACCAGTTCTCCTATATGAAGATAATAACCAAATTTTCTTAAAATATTCTTAAATGTATATATTTATATATTATATATCCTAAAACTAAGTACATACATGATAACTTCAAATGGTTTATGAACAACAAGTACATTTTTATCCCAATTAATTTAAGTTTTAATCTAATTCTTATAAATTGATTAAAATTTCTTAAAATATTCTTAAATGTATATATTTATATATTATATATCCTAAAACTAAGTACACACATGATAACTTCAAATGGTTTATGAACAACAAGTACATTTTTATCCCAATTAATTTAAGTTTTAATCTAATTCTTATAAATTGATTACAATTTTAAAAACTGAATGAAGGGAATAGAAAAATATTTATTTTCATGAATGGAATTAATACTTTTTATTAAAACCATTGATCTCTCCGTTTTAATCTATATTGAATTTTTTATTGTATTTTATTTACAGTAGAGTATAGTAGAATCCCACAAACTCTTTATTGGTGACTAATAAAGCCAAAATAAGCAATAGTTGAAATAAAATATCAACTTTATCTGTTTCGATGAAGCTCCTTATCAAAAATTAAAAAATTATCGTTTTTGATTTTGATATGAAATGAAAGAAAGATTGTGGTAGACCCCCAATGTAGGATCCCCAGACCGCCATCGGACGTTAAGGCGGTGCCCAAAACCCGTTCATCCGGCGCCCTGCTATTCTTACCCCTATGACCGGGACAATTCAAAGCAAAGCACGGTACTACCGGAAGCAGGCTTGTCACTCAACCTGGTGATGTTTGTGTACCCTCCAATCAAGGGAGGCGTCAAGAATAAGCTACCTGGAGTATTAGAGTGATTCAATCAATTTATTCCACAGTTCTAAGACGACATACATAATTTATACAATGCAAAAATTTTTGCTTTAACAAAAGAAACAATATGGAAAGGAATAAAGCAAAAGGACATATAAAGGAATATTTTGTCTTATTTATTCTTTTTTCCATGACATATTCTGTTAGAGTAAAGATTTTGTATATCTTTGATACCGAATTATCGGATCAGAGATAGGAGAAAACTAGTTCTAAAAACGAGTATACTGAAGTATTATAAATTAATATTTTCATTATAATACAGGGGCAAAACTAATATATTTGATATTGTTTAAACTCTGATTGTAAACTCTTGTTTATTTCAAGTACCGGGCCTACTTTACAGCAGCTAGAGCAAGCTGTAAAGTAGAAATACAGACTATATCAGGCAAAACGGGACAATGCGCCAAATAAAGGATCCAGATCTAGGGAAATCGTTGTGAGCTGTAAACCAAATAATTCGTTACTCTTGAGATTGTTTCCCTAAGGTACCTTAAAAAAACTTTGAGATTTTGTCGTACAATGAATGTATCTTAAAAACCTACATTTGACTAGTGCGAACCTAGTTGTGAATATTTCTATTTTCAGTATTATGTTCTGGTTAATCATCTTCTCCGTAGCATATGCAGGTAGGGCCTTTATCTACACTGTGCTCGGTATATATATCAATACAGTATCCAGTACTGAAATATGGTGATATATTACAGAGGCTTATGTACTTTTCAGTACAGTATCCGGTACTGAAATATCGTGATATATTACAGAGGTTTACGTACTTCTCAGTACAGTATCCGGTACTGAAATATAGTCATATATTACAGAGGTTTACGTACTTCTCAGTACAGTATCCGGTACTGAAATATGGTGATATATTACAGAGGCTTATGTACTTTTCAGTACAGTATCCGGTACTGAAATATGGTGATATATTACAGAGACCTATGTACTTTTCAGTACAGTATCCGGTACTGAAATATGGTGATATATTACGGTGGCTTATGTACTTTTGAATACAGTATCTGATACTGAAATATGGTGATATATTACAGAGGCTTACGTACTTTCCAATACAGTATCCGGTACTGAAATATAATGATATATAAAAGAGGCTTTACGTACTTTTCAATACAGTATCCTGTACTGAAATATGGTGATATATTACAGAGGCTTATGTACTTCTCAGTACAGTATCCGGTACTAAAATATGGTGATATATTACAGAGGCTTATGTACTTCTCAGTACAGTATCCGGTACTAAAATATGGTGATATATTACAAAGGCTTTACGTACTTTTCAGTACAGTATCCGGTACTGAAATATGGTGATAAATTACAGAGGCTTATGTACTTTTCAGTACAGTATCCGGTACTAAAATATGGTGTTATATTACAGAGGCTTATGTACTTTTCAGTACAGTATCCAGTACTGAAATATGGTGATATATTACAGTGGCTTATGTACTTTTCAATACAGTATCCGGTACTGAAATATGGTGATATATTACAGAGGCTTTACGTACTTTTCAATACAGTATTCGGTACGGGAATATAATGATATATTACAGAGACGTATGTACTTTTCAATACAGTCTCCGGTACTGAAATATGGTGATATATTGCAGAGGCTTTACGTATTTTTCAGTGTCCGGTACTAAAATGAAACATAATACCAATGAAAATACTGCAATTGTATTGTTTCCCCATTTCAGTAACCATTACTGTATTGATATCTATGCTGTTCACTGTATATCTAAATATAGTAGTAATCTCTGTTTGTCTGTTTGTTATCTGATCAGAATACTTGAACCCCTTGACAGATTTACCTCAAAAAAATACATGAGTTGTTCAAAAAATATTCTTAATTCCAGGATTTCGTTTCTAAAAGTTTTTTTCGCCAAAGCACGTCACATTACAAAATTCCCCCCCCCNNNAGTATTTAGTGTAACTCTCTTTTTTACCCTTATGCAGTCCCTTTAAAGATTATTTCCAATGCCCTGTTATGTTTACAACAATATTAAACCAATCAGTCAGTTAGGACATGCCGTTCTTATGAAACTTTGTACCTGAAACTGGGTTTTATAAATAAGCTCTTTCAGGGAGTTTTGATATTTCATTTGATCAGTATCGTAGACTGTAGTTTCTTATCTTTTTTTTCTAGTTTTCAGTTTCAAATCTACACAACGGTATAATTAGCAAACGATATTCTCTTGATTTTCTGCTGTTCAATTTCCTTGTGTAGTTTATTGTGTACATTTAGGGGGATGTAGTGATAAGTTTAAATTCTCTCTGCTCTAGAGACAGTTATGCACAACAACAACATAAACTACAAGTTATAATTCTTTTTTGTCATTGAGTGAATTTTTTAAAAATTTTATTACGTCAAAATCCTGATCTGATCTGATCTACATCTGAAATATTTTCCCAATTATTCTCTTCTTGTTGATGGGAAGAAGTCAAATTATTGGTTCCACGGAGAGGAAATATGAGACTTCTCCGTGTTGTGCATAAAACAGCGATAAAACTAACAAATTTGAAAACAATAAAGTTGATTTGAAACCATTTATCCTTTAATGGAGGCTCCATATTATTTCAATGTTTGTATATATATAACCCCTTTTCATTGCACTCCCCTCATCCCATTTAATCCTATTCTCTCACCTTCTTCATCCCATTTAATCCTATTCTCTCACCTTCTCCATCCCATTTAACCCTATTCTCTCACCTTCTCCATCCCATTTAAAACTATTCTCTCACCTTCTCTATCCCTTTAATCCTATTCTCTCACCTTCTCTATCCTATTTAATCCTATTCTCTCACCTTCTCCATCCCATTTAATCCTATTCGCTCATCTTCTCCATCCCATATAATCCTATTCTCTCACCTTCTGCATTCTTCCTCCATCTTTATCCTTTATAAACCCATTCTTCATCCTTCTCCATCCGAATTCACCCCCCCCCCCTTACTCTCCTACCCTATATCCAGTTGCATCGTTCAAAACCATTTTATAAACCTGAAAACGGTTTCCTAAATAGAAAATGTTCTCGGGAAAATTTCCTTTCTTACACCTTACAATTAATCTTAACTTTAACTTGGATTTATATATTTCTTAGTTTTTAATTCATTTTCTGTCCTCTGTGTATACATTTTTCATCCAACTTTCTCTTCTTCTTGAACTGTTTTTACGTTCTTTAAGTTTTAAAATCCCTGAAATTAAAAATTTGTTTTCGTTATTCAAATCCGTCAGTGAAAGGAAATACTAGGTTTAGAGAAAATAATCTTTTTTGTCTCAATGAAATTTATTAAAACATTAAAATATGGTGAATGAAATTCATATAAATATGAATTATTATAATACTAGGCTTTTAGGGCGCTTTGCGCCCATCTTCTGTTTCAACTTTTGTTTTAACTGTTGTACTGTGTAAAACAAAAACAAAAAGTTAGCGGATTTCAAAATATTTTTTCGCGCATTTTCAAAATTTTACAAAAATAAAAAAACTTTAAAGCACAATTTTTTGAAATTTTGATCATTCATAAAGCTTCCCTGGGGTCACGTGAGGTCCCACACAAAATTTGGGCCCAATCGGTTCAGCCGTTTTGACGTTTATTGGATGCAAACAAACAAGCAAAGTATGTATTTAGAAAGAAGGTTTATATATCATATTAAAGAAGAGTTAGTACAAGATTTTATGTCTGAAGTTATATATACCCTACACAGAGGATCGCTCTTAACAACCATTATAAATGATAAAAATGGGAAAATCTGTGAAACCTTCTTTCTCAGATTTGTAGATGTTAAGAAATTTATGAACCTTGTTCCTGAAGTAGTTGTTGGCATAAATATATATTCTCCTACAAACAGTCCTTATAATACTAGGAGCCAGGAGTATATAGGGGAGCAAAAACTACTGGGGGGGGGTGAGGGGGAGGGGGGATTCTTTGTTTGAATAAAGGTTGACATTAGAGGATATAAACTCAGATGAATTACTGAAAGCATTTTGTGTTAAACATATTTCTTAAAGTCAGAAGTTGAATTTTATAAGATTGTATCTATTACTGCACAGCAGTAGTATCCAGAGAATAAATATATACCGGAGTCCCGGGATAAATAAGGACCCGGAGCTGAATCCAACCCTGCTCAATCATACAAGAGCATTCATCATCCTAACCTACAATATATTCAACCCTCGTGCCACCAGCTTTTGTGTAAACACGGAGAAGTATGATGGATTAGGACGGATAAACTTTATTCACACATATTCTGTTCCACACACAACATTCAAACACATCCAGAAGTTTTCGATTTCTTAAAATACCTATTTTCAGGATCAACTGAGAACCCTCATCCAACATATCAATCCGATCCAGTATTAAAGGGGTTTCGGAGTCAAACCCTGAACCCTGGAGATAATCTAACCCTGTCCTGTACTCTCAGTGGTTTGGGGGATAAGGAGAAGGTTCGGTTTACATGGGAGAGGAATGGAGAAATAGTTCAGGTAAATAGGATACATTACAACCCTGAAACCTGGGTTGTAATGTAAGACTGCATTCCTAGAATTGCAATTTTAGATTGCATCTCTTGGTTTGCGATATTAGATTGCAACCCTAGGGTTCCAATATTAGATTCCATTCCTAGGTTTGCAATGTTAGATTGCATCCCTAGGTTTTCAACGTTAGATTGCATCCCTAAGTTTTCAATTTTAGATTGCATTCCTAGGTTTGCAATGTTAGACTGCATCCCTAGGTTTGCAAATTTAGATTGCATTTCTAGGGTTGCAGTTTTAGATTGCAGTCGATCTTTCCAATAATATTCTGAAATGTACATGGATATATGTAATAAATACCGTGGCAGATCCCACAGTTACACCTAGATAAATTATGTTGTACATTGTCTGTAAATTTAAATGCGCTTATCAGTAACTACGCAAATCTTGTATTGCGATTAACCTAATCTAGTTACGTCTATTAATAACTATGTCAAACCTGTATTGTGATTAGCTTACCTACGTTTGTATATAACGACGCAAAACTTGTAATTACGTCTATCAAACTTAATCTGTAACCTGGAATCCAAAATACACTCAGTTGGAATTAGACTCCGCTTTGATTACAGTGTGAGAGTAATTACCTCTTTGTTAGGGAACAAGATACGTTCTGAATCACTCTCTTGAAAGATGGAACTAGATTGGGAATCAATATAGATAAAGTTGTGTACAGATTGACATTGATAGTAAAGTATTCCTGGAACCGTGAGTTCTTGATTGAGTTGTATCTGGATTGATACGGGTCTGAAAGACTTTTATGGAGTAGGTAATTTACTACGTATGCTTGACGGGGGGGGGGGTTTCTTCGAAAGAAAGAGGTGTGGGCTGAGAGGGGTGAAAAACAGAATATTTCTAGATAAATTATGTCTATAAGTTATAATATGTCTGCCTTTTCTTTCTACTTGAAGTAATCAATCAAATAAAAGCTTGTAAACCAATTATTTGCGTAAAGATAAACTACAGACCCCCCCCCAGCCCCCCTTCCCACCTTCTTAAGAGAATGTTTGAAGAGGTTTGTTGATATTATTATTAAGTTATGGAATAAATCAGATTCTGAATATATTAATCACATTGCAGGAAATATACTGGATGTCAGATAAAAAATCTAATTCAATATTTGGAAAAAAGAAGTTGTACAGTGCATACTTTGTATACACTTACTCTAGTAGAAGGAAAACACTCCCTCTAAGAGAAGGAGGTGTATGTATTCCCTCCAGCAGAAGGTGGTGTATACACTCCCTCTAGAAGCAGGAGGTATACATACTCCCTCTAGGAGTAGGAGGTATATATACACTCCCTTTAGGCGAATGAGGTATATATACACTAACTTTTGGAGAAGGAGGTGTATACACTTTCTCTAGGAAAAGGAGGTGTATATACTCCCTCTAGGAGAAGGAGGTATATATACTCCCTCTAGGAGAAGGTGGTATATATACACTTCCTCTAGGAGAAGAAGGTGTATATACTCCCTCTAGAAGAAGAAGGTGTATAGTGTATACACACCCTCTAGGAGAAGGAGGTATATATACTCCCTCCAGGAGAAGGTGGAATGTTTACTCCCTCTAGGAGAAGGAGGTATATATACTCCCTTTAGGAGAAGGTGGTATGTATACTCCCTCTAGGAGAAGGTGGTGTGTATACTCCCTCTAGGAGAAATAGGTTTATATACTTACTCTAGGAGAAGGTTGTATGTATACTCCCTCTAGGAGAAGGAGGTTTATATACTCCCTCTTGAAGAAGGTGGTTTGTATACTCCCTCTAGGAGAAGGTGGTATGTATACTCCCTCTAGGAGAAGGTGGTGTGTATACTCCCTCTAGGAGAAGGTGGTATGTATACTCCCTCTAAGAAGGAGGTATATATACTCCCTCTAGGAGAAGGAGGTATATATACTCCCTCTAGGAGAATATGGTATGTATACTCCCTCTAGGAGAAGGAGGTATATATACTCCCTCTAGGAGAAGGAGGTATATATATTCCTTCTAGGAGAAGGTGGTATGTATACTCCCTTTAGGAGAAGGTGGTATGTATAATCCCTCTAGAGGAAAGTGGTGTGTATACTTCTTCTACCAGAAGGAGTTTTTTTAGTCTCATTTTCTTTTCTTCTTCACCATTGTAATTTCCCTCCATTATCCTGGCATTTTTTTATTCTCTTTAATCAAAGTTCTAATGAATTTATTGATAAAAATTTTTTATTGAAAATAATAAAGAAATAAATATTTCTAATTTGTGAATATTCTCTTTCAGAACTTTAAACAATTGATTTAAAAACTTCGAGCTAATTGATCATCTCGGTGCATTCCTTTTTTCAGGTTTAATGCATTGTCTCTTTAATTTCCCTATTATTCAGGACTCTTTGGTTTCAATAGACTCCGGGTATAGTGGAGTAGTGTGGTATAGTAGAGTATACCTGGAGCAGGTTACAGGTGCTACTGGAGCTGGATGGTGGAAGTGTAAAGCTGGAGCGCTTTCTGAAACTGCCAGGTATTCTCAATAAAACAGAGTTCGATGGCTTATAAATTACAAGGGTGATATTTTTTTAAGAAAAAAATCTTTTCATTACTTGTTATAGCCTTATAAATATATCTTTTTATATTTTACTTTACATATTGTTGTATATAAGAGTGTAAGCGTAATTTCAAGAAACCCTCCATGCAGAGAGGGCAATGTCCGATTTAAAACATTTGTGTACGTTCGTCGAGTATAGATGTGTGTGTAAACCCTTCGAAACCAACTTGTATTCAGTTAGACTGTACACTGGAATTTGCAGCTGAATTCAAAAGGGTTTCGAAAAGCTTTCGACGAAAGCGCAAAAGTTTTAATTGGGTACCCTTGTAAATCAAGCGTTGCTCTCTTTGCACGAAGGGTCACTTGAAATTACGCTTTCAGTCCCTTTAAGACTTGTTATTGTGAGCTAGGGTCAAAGGGGGGGGGGGAAGATGATTTTAATATGTAAAATGTAAATGTAAGTGTAAAACTGTAAAATGTTGAATAAAACATTAGGTTTGAATATAAAAGAAGTGAAGTGTCAACTGTCCACTTCTTATCAAAAGAGTTTGAGATGTTTTATGCTCTTTCCTTCAATTCTATATTCAACAATATGATTACTATTCAACTCTATATTCAATAATATGATTACTATTCAACTCTATAATCAACAATATGATTACTATTCAACTCTATATTCAACAATATGATTACTATTTAACTCTATATTCAACAATATGATTACTATTCAACTCTATATTCAACAATATGATTACAATTCAACTCTATATTCAACAATATGATTACTATTCAACTCTATATTCAACAATATGATTACTATTCAACTCTTAACTGACTTTGAACTTTTCCCCTTATCCCTCACCGTTGGTTAAAAGAAAAGTTTTCAATCAAACGTAAAAAAAAATAATTAGAAAACAATTTTATTTATTGAATGATTTTAATTCAATTTATATTTTATATATATTTATTTTTTTATTTGAAACTTCATTTTTCAAAACTCTATTTTTCAACCGCTGGAATAAATTGAAATAATGATAAATACACAAAGTAGTGCAAAAATATTTCAGAAGAGGACAGGGAGGGAGGGAAAGGGGGATCTAGTCATGTCGTTACCAAACCTGCAGTCCAGTTATATATACCGATTATTGTAATCCTGAATTGTAATCGTACTGCACACACATTTACTCGTACAAGCCCGTCAAGTGAAACCAGTGTGATTGTGGTTCCATGCAACAAATGTAGGCTGACAAGAACCATGTTATATATTTAAGATGCCTACAGTTTGAGATACATATGTTGATGGAGCGTAGGGATTCAATATTATTTATATACCGTTTGATTCATCAAAACTTATTTTTTTCATAAAATACGAGAGAAATATTATTTTATTAAAATTGTTCATTTTCTTTTTTTTTGTCGGAAATTTTGTCAGATTTGGACTTGAATGACATAATACCATTAAACTGAATATTTAACAAACCACTGTTAACTCAGAAATTTAAAACTCCTGAGGCCGAATTTAATGAATTTAAGCCGTGTCTGAAATCCGCCAAAAACCGGTTTCAATTAAGCGCCGGCTTAAGTCTTGAAACATTGAATACGATTTTAAGTGGAAACAACCAAATCTGAGCCGCGTCTCAAATTTAAGCCCTGGCTCAAATTCTTTACAATCAAAACCACTATTTGATCTATGTTTTTAATCTGATATTCCAGGATTGATGTTGCTGGATCTACAAAGCTTCTCAACCCTGAGAATACTCTGGGTGTTGAGAGAGAGAGCGGAGAACTGAACCGTGTAGGACGGATAGGAGAAGATATAGTTCTCTACTGTCCCTACCAAGGAACACCTCCGACTCAGTTCACCTGGTGGACAAAAGGTGAACTAAAAACCTCCGACCCTGTTTACCTGGTGGACAAAAGGTAAACTAAACACCTCCGACCCTGTTAACCTGATGGACAAAAGGTAAACTAAACACCTCCGACCCTGTTAACCTGGTGGACAAAAGGTAAACTAAACACCTCCGACCCTGTTAACCTGGGGGACAAAAGGTAAACTAAACACCTCCGACCCTGTTAACAAAAGGTAAACTAAACACCTCCGACCCTGTTTACCTGGTGGACAAAAGGTATTAAGCCAAACAGCTCCAAGTCTAACCCGGTTCATCTACTATAGGTATAATACCACAGTTTGAAAATAAAAGTTTAAATTTTATATTCTCATTTTGGAATTTCAAATCTCACTACCGCCACACCTTTTTTCTAATTTCGATAAAAGGCATTTAATAATCTGAAAAGTCTCAAAATAATGTACAAAAACTAGCTCTCACAGCCTTCAATACCATTTTCTTTTAATTTGTGCATAAACTTTTCGCTCAAAAAGAAGGCATTTTATACAAACACGTTCAACTATGGGCAAAACAGTAAACACCCATGATCCTGTTTACGTTGTGGACATATTGTAAATTAAACTTCGTGATATAAAAGAGGAAGCAAAATGGGTTCCAATGGGTGGGTCACTTTAACATTTAGATTTAAATTAATATCTAAATAGTAAATAGCTCAAAAAGTTTAAAACCAATGAGATTTTGCTGTCGTTTTTAAATAGATTAATATATATATATTAACTTGATCTTTACATTAAATAGTTTAAAAATTGATTGCATTCAATTTTTTTGATTTATAGCTTCTTAGCTTTCCCTTCATCAAACCCCATTATTCTATGTAATTCTTTCTTCTACAAATAATACGTAATTTGGAAGGCCTTGTAACCTACAAAATTTTCTCTTCTAGACCATACTTCATATATTATTTTTATTGGAGTTATTTTGTTGAAATGATTTATTATTTGCTAGTAGTGAAAGAAACTGAAATGAAACAAGTGAAAAATCCATTACTTTCTCTTCTGTCATAAACAACGTATTGGTCGGTTATTTTATTATTATATATTTGATATATAAAGAAGAATTTGAGGTCGGTTTTATGAAACATTTTATTAGGTATTCCTGTGTTCTTTGTTTACATTTAATTTACTTTATTTGAGCTTTTGTTTTATGTACATTGTTCAATGTTCATACTTGAAAATGTAAAAGCATGAAAGTTTCATCCATTTTTACACAATCAGTTTTCAATACAGGTTTTAATCTTAATAACTGTAGTTTCAACTCTGTAGTTAGTAACTGCAGTTTCAACTCTATAGTTAGTAAACTAGTTTCAACTCTAGTTAATAACTGCACTTTCAACTCTCTAGTGAGTAAACTGTAGTTTCAACTCTGTAGTTAACAACTGCACTTTCAACTCTGTAGTTAATAACTGCAGTTTCAACCCTACAGTTATTAACTGCAGTTTCAACTCTGTAGTTAGTAAACTGTAGTTTCAACTCTGTAGTTAATAACTGCAGTTTCAACCCTACAGTTATTAACTGCAGTTTCAACTCTGTAGTTAGTAAACTGTAGTTTAAACTCTGTAGTTAATAACTGCAGTTTCAACCCTACAGTTAATAACTGCAGTTTCAATCCTACAGTTAATAACTGCAGTTTCAATCCTACAGTTAATAACTGCAGTTTCAACCCTTCAGTTAATAACTGCAGTTTCAACCCTACAGTTAATAACTGCAGTTATAACCCTGTAATCAATAACAGCAGTTTCAACCCTGTAGTTAATAACTGCAGTTTCAACCCTACAGTTAATAACTTCAGTTTCAACTCTGTAGTTAATAAATGCAGTTTTAACCCTACAGATAATAACTGCAGTTTCAACCCTGCAGTTAATAACTGTAGTTTCAACTCTGTAGTTAATAACTGCACTTTCAACCCTTCAGTTAATAACTGCAGTTTCAACCCCACAGTTAATAACTGCAGTTATAACCCTTTAGTCAATAACAGCAGTTTCAACCCTGTAGTTAATAACTGCTCCTACAGTTAATAACTGCAGTTTCAACCCTACAGTTAATAACTGCAGTTTCAACCCCACAGTTAATAACTGCAGTTTCAACTCTGTAGTTAATAACTGTACCTTCAACTCTGCACCAACATGATTTAAAATGTTCAGTAAAAAAACAACGTTTTATAAATTTTGATCCAAGGTTTGAATAGAACACTTCATTTCACACAGATTTAATAAGAGTCTGGTAGCAAGGGAGGATTTTCAAATATTGATAGATGGTTTTCATACTTCTCAAATATCAAAAATAGGATTTTTATCATTTAATTTCATCAAACATACTTTCTTTATATAAAATTCATTTTAACACATGTGTATTTTTACAGATAAGAAATAATACTACAATACAATTTGCTAATGTTATGATATAGTAAAAAAACAGCTGCTTGATAATTTCGGCCAACAATAAGTTTTTCTTCTCAAATCCATCCAAATCTATTTTATTTTCTCAGTATTAAGGAAGGATGGATTGAGAATCCTATCAGAATTTATAAGTTTTGTTAGGTTTGGTTTGGACAGGTTTAGACATGTGGAGACATCTGGAGACAGGATTTGGTAATAGAATCATCCCACGCTTTTACACTTATTTTCTCATATTTGATTTTTCCAATTTTTGACAAATATTAACCAAATTAATTAAAACCAAATGTAAAAAGTTTAAAGGCCCTGAGATACTGTTCTTATATACATAGACTCTGAAATATTGTACCAATAATTCGTTTCAAACTGTGAGCTAAGACTATGGGATACTGTACTTCTATAAATATAGGTCTCAAGCTCCAGCTAGTACTCTGAATACTGCATACTTGTATATATGTTTCAAGCTCAAGCTAGGACTTTGAGTACTGTATTTATATATAAGTTTCAAGCTCAAGCTAGGACTCTGAGTATGGTTTCCAGCCGTAATTACGTTACGCGTAAAACACTTTCTTTCACTTACGCAGGAGCATTACGCGTAATTACGCGTTTATTACGTTTACGAAAGAAAGTCTAGTTTCGCGTAATTAATAAATTACGCAAAAGTACGCCATAATTTCGCGAAATGGATATTTCTCCAATTACGCGTAATCCTGCGAAATTACACGAAATGAAAATTATTACGCGTAACTGCACGTAATTACGAGTAAGAGAATAATCTATTACGTTGGAAACCCTAACTCTGAGATACTGTACTTATATATAAGTTTAAAGCTCAAGCTAGGACTTTGAGTACTGTACTTATATATAAGTTTCAAGCTCAAGCTAGGACCCTGAGTTACTGTATTTATAAATAAGTTTCAAGCTCAAGCTAGGACCCTGAGATACTGTACTTATATATAAGTTTCAAGCTCAAGCTAGGACTCTGAGATACTGTACTTATATATAAGTTTCAAGCTCAAGCTAGGACCCTGAGATACTGTAAACTCATCCAACCTGAAATTCCCCTTTACAGGATTATTCCCCCTTATGAAGACCTGATAAAAGAAAAGTAAAAGTAAGGATGGATACCTTCAGTCATTCTTAGATAAATACTGTATCAAACAGGGGCGTACTCAGGGGGTTGGGGGCTCAGCACACATGGAGTCCAAAACCCCCTGGAAACCATAGAATGATAGACTTCATTGTTCCAGGGAGGGTGAACGTCCATATCCCCGAGTACTGATTTGATTTTAAAAGAAAAGGGGTTTCTGTATAATGTCAAGATGTTTGTAATTTAAAATGCTTTCAATATTTCGACCAAAACAGTACATCTAGCAGCGCTTATAGCAAGCCAAATAAATTCGATCCCTTAAGATGAAGAGAGCATGGTCACTGCAGGGGAATTGGACATTTGGGAAATATTTCGGATTTGATTGCTTCATTTTTGTACCACGAGTGTATGTGCTTAAGCAGATTTTTTTTAAACTGCTCTTTCAAATTACACTTGATAGAAAGCACAATAATATTTATATAATACTAGCTGAACTGACTGGCGTTGCCCGTGGAATTTATAATCACAAATTTTTGCTTGGCCAGCTGCATATAAATAGTGAAAAGCTTTTTTATATAGATTACAAAAAATACATGTAAACAAGAAATATGTATATCTTAATAACCAGGGGTTTGTTCAGGAAGGAGAATCGGAGAATCTACGCGGTTCAGGTTTCCTGAACCAGGTTTACTCCGGGTACTAAACCTGACTGTGTCGGAGCAAGGAACCTACACCTGCAGAGCTAAGGTTCAAGAAGGAGAAGATTTATCTGGGTCTATTCAACTTACTGTGATAGGTAAGCGGCCATTTTATGGCATTGAACAAAAAGTAACTAAGCCTTGTGGTCAAGTAGGAAAAAGTAATGAGGGGGGGGATTGGAAATAGCAGAACGGGGGGAAGAGTTGAAATAAAATATTATACCCATGTCCCTGACCAAACAGTTCATATTAAATAACAGAGATGAAATCCTCAGAATATAAATGACCCTAACGTGAACAAGGGAGAATAAATGATAGATAGATAGATAGATAGATAGATAGATAGATAGATAGATAGATAAAACAGATTCAACGATTACAATCGACGTAATTTAAAGTGAATTCTTCATATATAGAGTTGGATAATTCATTTTCAAGAAAAACGATCCTGATACAATCAGTATAAAAACGATCCTGATGCAATCAGTGTGAAAAAAAAATATCTTTATCTCTCAATATATTTGTAAGTGGTGGTTTTGGGAGATGTCAAAGTTGGAGATGATTTGCGCTCAAATTCAGGATTTACAGATTTACAGAAGTTTTCCACAACACTGCATACTCAGTTCAACTACCTTACATAGCCGGTCACTCCCTTTATTTAAGGTTGAGTTTTTGGAGAGGTTGGAAAACTAAGTAGGCTTGAAAAGAAAGGATGAGTTGGGAGAGGGGAAAGGTTTTGATGGAGGGGGGCAGGTTGAGTTTTGGTTCGAATGGGGGGGGATAGGAGGGTTGAGGGTGTTGTGTGAGAAGTAGTGATTGAACAATAGTTCTCTATTCAATGAATAATCAGAAATGAAGAATAAAGAGGATATTGGATGGACATGAGAGGATGATGGTAAATAAAAGATGTAATCTAGAATTCAGCAGACTGAGCAAGTTTTTATCTGGTTCAGCTCATTCTCAGATATTCTTTTTATATTATCATTCTTGTAATCTCTAGGTTTATCATATAATCTCTAGGTTTAGTTTATAATCTCTAGGTTTAGTTTATAATCTCTAGGTTTAGTTTATAATCTCTAGGTTTAGATTATAATCTCTAGGTTTATTATATAATCTCTAGGTTTATTATATAATTTCTAGGTTTAGATTATAATCTCTAGGTTTAGTTTATAATCTCTAGGTTTAGTTTATAATCTCTAGGTTTAGATTATTATCTCTAGGTTTAGTATATAATCCTTAGGTTTATTATGTAATCTCTATATTTAGTAAATAATCTCTAGGTTTAGTTTATAATCTCTAGGTTTAGTATATAATCTCTAGGTTTAGTATATAATCTTTGGGTTTAGCGTATAATCTCTAGGTTTAGAATATAATCTTTAGGTTTAGTATTTCATGTCTAGGTTCAGTATATAATCTCTAAGTTTAGTATATAATCTCTCGGTTTAGTATGTACTTTCTTGGTTTAGTATATAATCTCTAGGTCTAGTATAAAATCTCTAGGGTTAGTATATAATCTCTAGGTTTAGTATATAATCTCTAGGTTTATTATATAATCTCGAGGTTTAGTATATAAGCTCGAGGTCTAGTATATAATCTCTAGGTTCAGTATATAATATCTATGTCTACATATAGTGGTATAATCCCTAGGTTCCGTATGGTTGGAAAATAAAAGATGTCTCTACAACCATGAAACCATATAGAGAACATAACTGTTTTATATGGATTTTACAGTCCTGTCTCTGTAGTCTTTCTAATATCTCTCCCTTCTGTTTATAGACCTCTCCCCCCATTTTATCATCCACTTCTATCCCTTTTCTCTTCTCTTTGTTGCTTGAATCAATATTGCAATTGTTCTAAGTTATGTTTATAACCTTTTTGCATAAAATAATTGTTCGAGAAATGCATTTTATGCATTTGCTGGGGAATAAGAATTTTGTTTCCCAAAGTATCAGGCACAGCCTGTATTAAATTTGCTCGAAACTGAAAATTCAAATAGAAGCAAGAGTGGATTTTAAAGCATGACTCTGAGATCTTGTTATGCTCAAAAGGAGATTATCCATTCTGCTTTAAAGGGAGTGGTTGGGAAAGCAAAATGGGGCTTAGAACACCTTCCGATATATTTTATGAGGAACGCTTTTTTATTTTATTCCAAAATTTTGATTTTTTTTGGTCTGAATTTGGTTTTTAGATGAAAATCTTTTTCCAATTCCATTATTTGATTTGATAAAAGCATAATTGTTTCCTCCTCCTTCTACACCATTATTTCCTTTTTACATTCATATTCATCTTTTCTCCATTCATATTCATCTTTTCTCCATTCAGATTCATCTTTTCTCCATTCAGATTCATCTTTTCTCCATTTAGATTAATATTTTCTCCATTCATATTCATCTTTTCTTCATTCAGATTCATCTTTTCTCCATTTAGATTCATCTTTTCTCCATTCATATTCATCTTTTCTACATTTATATTAATTTTTTCCTCATTTTGATTAATCTTTTCTGCATTCATATTAATTTTTTCTACATTCTAATTCATCTTTCCTACATTCATATTATTTTTTTCTACATTCTAATTCATCTTTTCTTCATTCAGATTTATTTTTTCTACATTCTAATTCATCTTTCCTACATTCATATTAATTTTTTCTACATTCTAATTCATCTTTCCTACATTCATATTAATTTTTTCTACATTCTAATTCATCTTTCCTACATTCATATTAATTTCTTCTACATTCTAATTCATCTTTCCTACATTCATATTAATTTTTCCTACATTCATATTAATTTTTCCTACATTCATATTAATTTTTCCTACATTCATATTAATTTTTTCTACATTCTGATTCATCTTTCCTACACTCATATTAATTTTTTCTACATTCTGATTTATCTTTCCTACATTCATATTAATTTTTTCTACGTTCAGCTTCATCTTTCCTACATTCATATTAATTTTTCCTACATTCATATTAATTTTTTCTACATTCAGATTCATCTTTCTACAATCAGTCTTTTTTCTAATTTTTCCCCCGTAAAAGTAGAATTCCGGGATAGTTCTGGACCAAATATTGACTGGAAACTTTTAGGTTCTAATTCCGTGAACCGGAATATTTCCAATTTCCATTCTGTGAACCGGAAAAATTCCAGTTTCCATTCCGAAAACCATAAAATTTCCATTTTGTCCGGAAGTATTCCGGAATTCCATGCGGAAGTAAAAAAAGAATTAAATAAATGTATTTATTCAGAGAATGGCGCATCTTGTGCAATGCAATGCTTACAGCTTTCAACAAAATAATTTCCTTATGCTTTGAACCAAGTACTTGCTTTAATTGCCTATTTTCTTTATTTTTTATTCTTTTCATTACACAGTGGAACCCGACAAACGTTGGAATAAAATGAAGACATTAACAATGTGAACAGAATTTCAGATCGGTTTAGTTTAACACGTTTTATTATTGTGTTAGAACCTATGTTTGTTTAAATTCATTAATCGATTTACCCAAGATTTTCATACATTTTATAATGATTCAGTTAACAACCAACGTTGTTTAGATTCAAGGGCAAAGAATAATTTGACATAAAAACAAATGCAGACAGATTCTATTTGATCTAATTTTAATTTATAAACAAGTTATTTCTAAAATTGTTTTCTACATTATTTACAAAATTTTGTTTTGGAACCCTGTAGATCGATGAAAAAATGCCGCGTAACACGAAACCATTATACGGGGTAAAAAAACTAAATCTTTTCCGTGTCACTCATTCATTTTAATTTTTGACATACAGAGAAAACCAGAAAACTCTGGAATAGTAAGACGACCTTTAGACTCAATTAATTACTTTGAACAGTTCACGGCACATGAATTGAGCAGTATAAACTGACCCATTTCACTAAATGGACCTGATACACATGAATTGAGCAGTATAAACTGACCCATTTCACTAAATGGACCTGATACACATGAATTGAGCAGTATAAACTGACCCATTCACTAAATAAATAAAATTATTTCCTTCTAACCAACATCGTCTTCCAATTCAACAATTGTTTGGTTCTCACTGTATGTAGCTAAATATTACATGCATCAAATGTAAAAGTAACATAATGGATATGTATGGTGTCATGAAGTTTCTGGTCTGGAGTAGTAGAGGGAGGTAGAGCTAGAGTTAGCTGTGAAGCAGTTCAAGGTTCTCCTCCACTTCTCTTCTCATGGTCTAACATTAACCAGACCAGTCAACATATCCTTATATCCCAGGTATACCAGGAGTAATATATCCTTATATCCCAGGTATACCAGGAGTAATATATCCTTATATCCTAGGTATACCAGGAGTAATATATCCTTATATACCAGGTATACCAGGAGTAATATATCCTTATATACCAGGTATACCAGGATTAATATATCCTTATATCCAAGGTTTACCAGTAGTAATATATCCTTATATCTTCCTGTAGGTATACCAGGAGTAATATATCCTAGTATCCCAGATATACCAGGAGTAATATATCATTATATCCAAGGTTTACCAGGAGTAATATATCCTTATATCTTCCTGTATGTATACCATGAGTAATATATCCTAGTATCCCAGGTTTACCAGGAGAAATATATCCTTATAGCCCAAGTATTCCAGAAGTAATATATTCTTACATCTTCCCAGGTACACCAGGAGTTATATATCCTTATATCCCAGGTATACCAGAAGTTATATATCCTTATATCCCAGGTATACCAGGAGTAATATATACTTATATTCCATGTATACCATGATTCATGTATACTTATATCCTGGTATACCAGGAGTAATATATCCGTATATTTCAGGTTTACATGTAGTAATATATCCCAATATTCTTGTATACAAGGAATAATATATCCTTATATCCTAGGTATACCAGGAAAAATATATCCCAATATCCTTGTATACAGGGAGTAATATATCCTTATATTCCAGGTAAACCGGGAGTAATATATCCTTATATCCCAGGTATACCAAGAGAAATATATCCTTATATCCCAGGTTTACCAGGAGAAATATATCCTTATATCCCAAGTATTCCAGAAGTAATATATACTTATATCTTCCCTGCATGTACTCCAGGATATCCTTATATCCCGGGTATACCAAAAGTAATATATTTTTATATCTTCCCAGGTATACCAGGAGTTATATATCCTTTTATCCTTATAATGTTTTACATTATGAAAAGTTAATAACTTGATCATTCAAGGTTTTTTATTTAATTTCAAATATTATAGGGTGAGGATGGTTTTAGCTCAACCCTGTCTATTCCTGTGGTTTCCAGATCAGATGCTGGATTATATACATGTACAGTGAACAACTCTGCTGGATCAACTCAGTACACAACAGTTCTTACAGTTAATTGTAAGTATCCTTCCTTCCTTCCTTCCTTCCTTTCTTCCTTCTTTCCTTCCTTCCTTCCTTCCTTCCTTCCTTCCTTCCTTCTACAAAACGTAAATAAAAGTTTTGAAATGTTCTCTTCTGCTCAGCAGTGTGAAAAATTAAATAACTAGAGCAAGGTCTAATCCCCTCATATTTTGTTTCTAACATACTTTTCCCTTGTAAATATTTGAATACCAACCATGGCAAGAACTTCCAGGGATTGCGCATTTCCACTCTGAGCATATATTTTACTACAAAGTTCTTGTCATTTAATATAAGATGTATCATTAGGATGATATTACAGGGACTAGGGCGGGTTCAGATCTTCAACTAGATTTATTCTTGTATTGAGAAAAGTTTGGTAGAGAGAAGGTTTGTTGATTCTACAGAGTTGCAGACATTACAGATCTATTACGATTTAGGTTCATCCATCAATCAATCACATCAATCTAAATCTTCCAACCCAATCTACAGTACTCCCATTCATTTTTTCATGCCTCGATATCAGACTCTCTATGAGGTGCATTCTCAGTATTCTCTTCATTTTTAGTTTTCTCCTATGTCCCTGGTTCTCACCTTTCTATCCCCTCTATGTCCCTGGCTCTCTACTATCTATCCCCTCCATGTTCCTGGTTCTCTACTATCTATCTCCTCCCTGTCCCTGGTTCTCTACTTTATATCCCCTCTATGTCCATGGTTCTCTACTATCTATCCCCTCCATGTCCCTGGTTCTCTACTATCTATCTCCTCTATGTCTCTGGTTCTCTACTACCTATTCCCTCTATGTCCCTGGTTCTCTTCTATCTATCCTCTCCATGTCCCTGGCTCTCTTCTATCTATCTTCTCTATGGCCTTGGTTCTCTACTATCTATATCCTCTATGCCCATGGTTCTCTACTTTATATCCCCTATATGTCCCTAGTTCTCTTTTATCTATCCCCTCCATGTCCCTGGTTCTCTACTATCTATCCATTCTATGTCCCTGGTTCTCCACTATCTATCCCCTTGATGTCCCTGGTTCTCTACTATCTGTCCCCTCTATGTCCCTGGTTTCTACTATCTATCCCCTCTATGTCCCTGGTTCTCTACTATCTATCCTCTCTATGTCCCTGGTTCTCTACTATCTATCCCCTCTATGGTTATGGTACTCTGCTCTGTCCCTCCTAGAATATAATCAGGAAGATTTAGTATGTGTTTCATCTTTTCTAGTTTCGGAAAATCTGTAGAAATCTGGAAACTGAATGGAAGGCAATTTACACTAGGTTTGGCGAGCTCAAATCTTTGCATAAAATAGATTTATGTTTGTTATCTTGAACCAATGAAAAAAATACATTTTTTAGAGGGTTGAACAGAGCAACGTAGACAATCACTTTTTATTTCTGAACTTTCATGAATTTGTTGAAGAGGTTCACAGGATAAAAAAATGAAAGGAAACAGCATATTCTAAACATCTTGATCCCTTGAAAGAGAAATCTTAATTTTGAATTTTAGAAGGCCTAGTTAACAGTAGGAAAATGCAGAGGAGGAAAGGACTGAAAGGAAGGAAGGAAAGAAAGGGAAAAGGAAGGAAAGGAAAACAAGGAAAAGATGGGTAGGAAAAAGAGAAATAAGGAAAGAAGGGATGAGAACAGAGAAAAGGGAGGAAAGGATGCAAGGTAACGAAAGGAAAGAAAAGGAATGAAATGAAAAAAAGGAAAAGAAGGAAAGGAAGGAAAGGATGAAAGAAAGGAAAGAAGGATAGGAAAAAATGTAAAAAGAGAAAAGAAGAAAGGAGAACGAAGGAAAGGAAGAGAATAGAAGAAAGGACGGAGAGAATGGAAAAGAAAAGAAAAGGAAGAAAAGGAAAGGAAGGGAATAAGAGAGTAAGCAAAGGAGGGAAAAGAGTGCATATTGGAAAAATAACTTTTCCTGTATTCATCGGGGCTTTAGAAGCTGTAAATGTAATTTGAATATTTTTAAACTTGACAAGGATGATTCATGTCTAGAATATTCGGCACAAGTATTCAAATCAAAAAATTCAGATTTTTCTTTTTTCAGGATAATCCAGGTTCATGTTTTCATGATGCTTCAGTTTAAACCATGTACAATTAACCAAGTTTAAAGATATATTAGAAACTACCATTTAGAGTTTTATTGTAGACTTTTGATATTTCTTAATTCCTGTTATGTTCATATAGCCTTAATGGTTTGCACCATCAGGTTGCAATATAGGGATCATATCCCAGAATTTGTGGCAAAAACTCAGTTCCTTTTTATCCACATAAAAATGACTCATTTAAGTTCAAAATTAGGATTTCTAGAATTTTGATTCTTTTACTAGTATCGTGATATATGGATTAAAATATTATATTTTGTAGAAAAACCCAGTTCCTGATAAATGTTTAGATTCCCCGGAGTGGGTTGCACCACCTCAAGACTCCAGGGTTACCCTTGGATCCCGTCTAGTCCTAGACTGCAGGGTGAGAGGAGAACCTAAACCTGAGATAGAATGGACCCGGAGAGGAGCTGTATTGAACCCTGTGACCTGGGATGGATACAAGTAAATATATATTATCCTATTATCAATCCTTTGTAACAGAGAGCCGGGGAATGGGTCGGATAAATGAATTGCGGGGAAATACGAAAAGATTAAATATTTGTAACTTTCTTAATGGAATTATTACACATTTTATATATCTGTTCAATAGGAGGTGGTATAATTCAAAATATATTCTATTTCAATATTACGTGAGGTGTACTTAGTTTACCATGGTTAGTACCTGATATATATTCCTATAGTAGAGTGAGGAAAGAAAAGAGAATAATTTCATAATCTTAAAGGTCCAATAAATCTAACACACTTATTCAGAGAGAATTTGTATTTAAGACTTTAAATACGTTTTGTAAAGTTACATGAAGGCAACAATGTTGTACTTGTAACTAAACTATAATAAGAGAATTTTTGAAACGGAATCACAATCAGAAGCAAATCTATTTTCGGTAATAAAACACAATAATTTGTTCATAATATTTGGTTTAATGATAGGTTAGAGGGTAGCGTTGTGCGCCTGCCATGACCCTCTTTTAAAAGAAGGGCAGGGGAATTTAAAACTACGCAAACAGGCCCTTAAACTACGACAATATATCTTATAAAGCTATTTTTTAGATTTTTCAAACCCTACAGTGTTTTTAATCTGCGCCCTATGTCTAAACTCAAATTTTTGAAGAGATTAGTTTAAGGAATATTTTATTATATATGAGAACGGGATAGATTAAAGAATGTTTCAGGATATATGAGAACGGGATAGATTAAAGAATGTTTCAGGATATATGAGAACGGGATAGATTAAAGAATGTTTCAGGATATACGAGAACGGGATAGATTAAAGAATGTTTCATGATATATGAGAACGGGATAATTTAAAGAATATTTCAGGACATATGAGAACGGGATAGATTAAAGAATGTTTTAGGATATATGAGAACGGGATAGATTAAAGAATATTTTAGGATATATGAGAACGTGATAGATTAAAAATATTTCAGGATATATGAGAACGGGATAGTTTAAAGAATATTTCAGTATATATGAGAACGGAGCTGAAAACTTTAGAATGGTGGATATCAGGATAAATGCTAAATCCACTCTTTTTCTTAATCTCCAGATTAAATATTGCTTGTTCTCCTCATGAACTTAATCTCCAGATTAATTATACGATCGGGATTAAGGATATCCCATTCTAAAGTTTCCAGCTCGGGATAGATTGAAGAATATTTCAGGATATATGAGAACGGGATAGTTTAAAGAATATTTCAGTATATATTAGAACGGGATAGATTAAAGAATATTTTAGAATATATGAGAACGGAATAGATTAAAGAATATTTCAGGATATATGAGAACGGGATAGATCCACTCTTTTTCTTAATCTCCAGATTAAATATTGCTTGTTCTCCTCATGAACTTAATCTCCAGATTAATTATACGATCGGGATTAAGGATATCCCATTCTAAAGTTTCCAGCTCGGGATAGATTGAAGAATATTTCAGAATATATGAGAACGGAATAGTTTAATGAATATTTCAGAATATATGAGAACGGAATAGATTAAAGAATATTTCAGGATATATGAGAACGGAACTCTTGAGATCATCTCTACCAGACTCCGGGACCAAGGAGAGTATACCTGCTCCGCCAGCAATTCCGTCCTTCCTCATCTTTCAAGATCGGTTCAAGTTCAACTCAACGGTAGGATTCAATATATATAAATATATATATATACAGGGGGACCCACAAAGAATAAGACTAGCTTTGGAGAAGATTGCACAAAATGAATTCAATCTTTTCTTCAAATTCTTGGTTTCATGTATTTGTAGAATGTTTTATTATTTAATTAATGTGAATATGATTCAATTAAATTCTTTTAAATCATTATATTCCAGCTCTAACAAGTTCTGCCTTCAGATCGCTAAATGTAAAGAGTTTTAGGTCGTTCTTTAAATCTCATTCGTTATAGGTAACCCTGTAGATTAGCGCCTGGTTATAGAGAGAGTTAATACTATGAGTTATATTTTTGTGAAGTTGCATTTATGCATTTGATATTAGTTATCTGGTGGGTTAAATATCGGGGCTCAATTTTAGAATAAGATTCGTCCATTCCCCCCCCCCCCCCTCTTATTTCTGTACAATACTGACACCATGCACACCTAACTACTCGAACACAATTGGTTTTATAAAGAAACTGAGTTTTGCCCCCACATAACTCTTCCATTTTCCATCCTTTAATATTTAAAACTATGAATTTTGTCAGATCAAATATTCTAAGTTTGAAATATCAAAGGTTTACACCAACCAGTTGCAAAGATATATGGATTAGACAATTTGAGGTTGTGGCAAAAACTCAAATTCTTCGATTGTTTCACGGCTTTGATTGGTTTTATAGATGATGTTGGGTTAAGATTGATTTAGTGGTTTGAATAGTTCAAAACTTAGTCCAGGTTTAATTCAGGTTAATGGATTAGAATTTCTTTGTCAATTTTTGGGGATTTAGTGTCGATATCGCATTAGGTTATGAAAGGTTTGAGCTACAGGGTTACATGGTTACCCACAAAGGATGATGCTGTAAAGACGACGTGAAATTCTTAAAATATGATAATTTCAAGAGTAAATTAAGTCTTCTGCCTTGAATATAGACTTTCAAGCACCTATTTACATTTTACAATTTACTATTTACATTTTACTGATTTGGAAAAGAAAGACATAAGTTAAAAGTTGTAGGAAACTATGAATATGAGGAAACAGATAGTATTCATTCCTACAGTTGTCTCTAAAGCCTCATCCTTTGTGGGTAACCCTGTATGTCTGACAAAAATTAGATTTTTTACAACTAAAATGTAACCAAGATTAATATAGAAAAATGTACTTCATTGTATTTGTAAATTTTCTGAGGCTGTCTAGGATACTCTTGGAATTTATTTATTAAAAATGCGGGAATTTTTGTTCCCAAATCAACTGCAGAAATACCGGCAAGAACAGATATAAAATAGAAATTTGTTAAAATGAAGAAAATAAAAAAATACACATTCAATGTGGGCCTTTTTCATATCATAAATACTGTGAGAAAATGTATGGAAAAACACTTTTCCTTAAAACTGCCATTTTCTTTTTTAACTTTCCTAATTGTTTAAGAAAAGAAAATGATACGGGTAACTAACTATACGATATATAAAGTATTTGTTGTGAAGTTTAAAGTTTGGGGGAATTAAGTTAGAACAAGTTTTCAAGAGATTTGTTTTCTACAACTGGTTCTCTGATACACTGATACACTGATTACTGGTTCTAGTCGGAGCTTACTTCTACCCGGAGCAGGACGAACTGCAGGGGGAGAGGAGAGAGAAGGTTGGAGAACAGGATGGTTCCGAGGATATTGACGATGAAACTCTTAAAGATCTTCAACAAAGTATAAGGTAAGTTTGTTTTGGCTAAAATCATTAAGTAGTTTATGATATTTTTTTCGACCTGAATTTCTAGTAATGATATGTCTATTTGATCAAATAAAACAAGTATTCTACCTACAATTTCCATATTTGCCATAAAAATACCATACATTTTGATTATCATGAGCAGCGGTTGAAACATAAATAAAGCATTTAAGATTTAAAGTACATTTATAGGATAAATCGGTACAAGCAAAATCTATATACATTATACATTTATACTCTTTGTGTTCTGAAATCATATAATACCATGCTACGGCGAAATAAAACAATGAAGAATGTAAAGAAAAGTTTTTGCCATTTTTGAAAATAATCTTTTATCAAACATTTGCGTACTTTTAAGGGTTCGGTCTGAGGAGAGGGTTATCTTATCTTGTAATCCACACGGTGATCCACCCCTGGAGATATACTGGTTTAGAGATAACAAACCCATCCCTTCTCCAAACCATAGGTTTAAGGTACCAGGGTTAGAACTATATACGGAGAACAAATATTCTAGAGTTTAGACTAGTCTAATTAAAAAGCTGCGTAAATGTTCACCAAATCATCAATGGAAGGAAGTATACATGAGCCACAAATTTTCTAATTTTCATATTTTTACCATCTTTATGCGTAACCCTTTGATATGCTAGACTATTACACTAGAGTTTCAGTAGAAATAAATATTTCCATTTACTGATAGCGCCGATTGAAGGATTCATAACTCTAATTGAATAATGAGATAGATAGAAAGATAGATGTTACCGCCATACTGTTTCTATTGGTTCAGAATAGACAACAAACACATGACTGAACCCTGATTGGATTAGGCGCTAATGGACTTGGCATACTGGAGTGATTAGATCTAACAGAATTCATATTTTTAAATATAAAAGGTCCACGACATCAGGCTGCAAAGATATTTGTATAAAAATTAGAATTTTTGGCGAGTGTCCATTCCAAAGGGATATTTTACTTTTGATTAATTTAATAATGGTCTTTTGACCCAAAATTATAAATGACAAAGTACTTCATTTCAATTATGAAAAAAAGAAGAAAAAATGATAATCTATGTTTAGATAAAGAACGAGGACAAGAATGGAACTGTTTCTAAGGAATATTAAATTAATATTTTTAAATATATTTTTATTATTGAGATAACTTAAGTTAAACTTCAAAATTACAGAATTTAGAATGCGACTCTAATGACGACCTAAAGTGAAAAGAAAACCATAATAGGAAATAATACTAAATAAATTCTGAACAGTCGTCTCTGCAGGATCATCCTTTGCGGATAACCCTTTCTCTTTATCTTTTCCCTTCATTAATATTTAACCAGAGCTGAAAACTTTAGAATGGGATATTCTTAATCCTGATCTGTTAATTAATCCGGATATTAAGAACATGAGGAGAACAAGCAATATTTAATCTGGAGATTAAGAAAAAGAGGAGATCAAACAATGATCTCGGAATTCACCATTCTAAAGTTTTCAGCTCTGATCTAATAAGAAGGTTTGTAAATATAGTTTTCAGCTCTGATCTAATAAGAAGGTTTGGAAATATAGTTTTCAGCTCTGATCTAATAAGAAGGTTTGGAAATATAGTTTTCCAATTCTGGAGGATTTGGAAGAAATAATTAAAAGTTTATTTCTCGAAGATCCTGCAGGTTTTTATTCAACATATATGTAGAATGATTAGAACTCTTTTAACCCTATTTGGCCTGGATTGGGGTCAATTTGAACCCTATCGTTTTTTTGTGATAACTCAAAAAGTATTTGAGGCAGGAAGGTCACATTTTCTGCGTTTTCTAACTAATACATACCCCTCACTTAAGACTAAGAGCTGGCCTTGTATCGTACTGCCTGAGTTCTCAGGCATACTGCCTAAATGTCTATTTTTACCTATGCCAGACTAAATATATATTTAGACCTACTTCCAGTCATTGAATTTCAACATTTTAAAGCTCTTTGGAAAGCCTCTTACAATAGCAAGAAGATTGCTTAATTTTTGCAAAGAATTTTTGCACAGATTTTTGCACATACGCCTTCAAAGGGATTTTGAACATTTTTAGTTTTTCTTGAATACCCTTTTTTTTGCACATTTTTTGCTTTATAATAAGATTACGCAACAAATATTTGAATTTTTGCAAATTTTCTATTTTTTAGTAGATTATTGGAGTAGAGCCCAAGGGTTTACCAAAAACGTATCAAATTTTATAGATTTGTGTCACAATAAGAAAATAGAGGGGGGCCAGTCAGTAAACCAAACGTCAGGCTAAATGGGATTAAACATAGAAAAACGACCAGATCTTCCACATTTTTATCAGATACAGGTTTCATAAGTAGCTTTGTAAATCGGGCATTGAAATCTTTGCTAGAAGGGTTCCTTGAAATTACGCTTACAGTCCATTAAAAGAGTTGTGTTTAAATTGTGCGAGCTTTTAGTACATATTTTAAAGTTGTACTACGAATTATTGATCGAAAATATTGATTGATAAATACAGATCGTGATTCGGAGATCAAGTTTATTGGACAGCGGTGTGTTTGTTTGTACTGCAAGAAACCGGTTTGGAGAAGCTAACAAAACATTTCATCTTCTTGTTCAGGTTAATCAACTTGTTTTCTAATTCTTTCATTCCTTCGTTTCTCTTCCTAGTCTCAGCTTTTTACTAACTCATTTTATTTGACGGATAGTGTTTTTATTTCTCCAGAACTTGGCCTTTTCAATCTAATATATGATATACCATAGAGCAAATCCTAACCAGGGCAATCACATTTAATTCAATAATCATTTAAATTAACGATATTGTCCTTTTTTTTACTTTTTTATTGAAAAAAGCCAACATAAAAGTATGAAAAAGGACGAAAAAGTTATGTTTATTTGGTGTATACTCAACTCAGTTAAATTATATACATACTTAATTTACGTTCTTCACTTTTCGCATTTTTAAAGTTTTTTTTAACCAGTTTTTTCGATTTCAGAAACTTTTTACTTGCCTCAAACTCAAAATTTCTAATCTTACATCTTTAATAACTCAATAAAATAAAATTTTGCCAAAAAAAATCGAATTTTTAAAGAAAAAAAAATAAATTTAAAAAAATTCAGCCACTTTGGTATATCCGTTTGGCCAGCTTTAGCTAACGTATACATATAGATTAAAGAAATTTATTATACAGTAAATCTCAGATATATGAAAACATATCAAGAGTTTTTTATATTAATTTCGTATTACATATTTAAGATCAAATGCATTCATATTTCAGGGCTATTAATTTACCTTGAATTAGAAATAAAAAGAAGTTTCTTTAGAATTATCAAAAGATTTATGACGGTCTACTTATTCATATATCTGGGATTCACTGTTTCAATTGCAAAAGAATTTGCATTAAAAAAATATCTTTTAAGGATGTTCCTGGTGCGGTAGAAATCCTCCATATTCTTGATTATTCATCAAGGAAAATATTCATGATTTAAATATTATACAGTCAGAACTAGAAAACTTTGGAATAAAAAGACGACTGTTAGACTCAAGTCATGACTTTAAATAGTCCAATGAACATGAGACACAGAAGACCAATGAGACCAATATTTAATTTAATAACGGATTTAATAAGTTAGTAGTAAAACTATTTGCTTTGTTAAAACATAAGATTGATGTATAGTGTATAGTGTATTCCACAGTTTTCTGGTTTGCACTGTACACTAAATGTTTTTTTGAAATGTCTATGAGCGATTTAACAAGAGAAACCATACGGTTTGTATGAGTTAACAATATCAATTTTAAATGTAATCACTATTTGATCTGCAATTCATGATCCTAATATATATCTTCTAAAAATTAATCTCCTTGCAAGCTATTTTATCATTCCGTATAAAATCTAATTCATTCTGTAAAAGTGTAAAATCAGCAACCTTTTAACATTTTGCTGAAAAGTCTATTCTGTCACCCAGAAGAATAAATAAACAAATCATTGTTTTCGGGAGGTTAAAGGGAGTGACCGTTATTTGATAATTTAATAAAAAACGATTCTCAAAACGTATCCACCCAAAAAGATGATTTTGAAAGTCGGTTTTGAGATCAAACTCTGTAAATATAAGTCGTAGAATAGTTTTAATATGTTTCCAATGAATCCTAAAAAAATTGTCCACAATACTGCAATCTCAGTTCAACCACCATACATTGCCGGTCACTCCCTTTAAGATTGGGTTGAAAAGAGAGGTAAGTTTACTGAAAATTTAGCAAAAATTTGGAATCTGTGTGACACTGACAACATAAGGTTTTCCTTCTTTTATTATTTGAAAAATAAAATTACATATCATGTTATTAGGGATTATAAAATTTGAGTTTGTGTCAAGGACTCAATTCTTTAGCTTATAATAAATAATCTAAGATTTGTACTTCGGAAAAGCGTTTGATAGCTCAAGATTTATACATAACGGGGCCGGATAGGTGGGAAAATGTTGAAATTTTTATACGAAAGACTTTCGTGGAACTTTTTATTAGAGGGGAGGATGGGGGATGTCATTAAACTTTTTTTAAAAGGAAATATTTAACCCCTATTGTTTACCCTACCTGGATATTACTAGGAGTGTGAACCTAAGCTGGAGTTCTCCCTCTGATAACAATTCTCCAATATCTGCCTTCCTTATATCCGCAAGGAGAGCTGCAGGTCAGATGTAAACTGTTTACAATTTTTTATGGAGAGGTAAATGGGAACTGATTACTTGCCTTAGCCCAACGAGGTTATAGTGTATAGAGTGATGATGTACGCTAATCCTTTACTAATTTTATAGGCCAGAAACTATACCGAGAGCGTACTGCATAATTGTTTATTATAAGTTGATACTGGTCTAACCTTTAGTATATCAATATTAGTAAACAGTTGTAAGTGTACAGTACAGCTAACTGGGCACACAGGTAGAGAACTATCATCCCCCTGCCTTAGCCTGATAATGTAAACAATTCAAATATTATCTATCTGATCTACAAAAAAGTGAAAATTCAGTTATCTTGTCTTCTTTAGAAAACACCACATTGGAATATGGCTGAAATGAAATAGCTGAATTTGCGCATTTGTTTGGTATTCGAATTGTGAATTTTCATTGTATACAACAACAAAACGTTCATATTTTGATGACTCAAATTTTTGTACAGGTTGGAAAAATTCCAAACAATGACAAAGCTACAACAACTTGAAGATTAAAAAGACACCTTGTAGAAGAATGGGAAAATTAGAAATTAGAAATTAGAAATGAATAACCACGTGAATGTCAAAAATACTTAAATGTCAAAAGTACCTGAATTGCAAAATTAATATACATTTTGAAAGGACTTTAATGATAAATCTCATCTTTATAATGCCTAAAAAATTTCTCATACAAATGTTTAAATGTAAAAGGTTTCATAATATCCAAAACAGCTTAACCTCAAAATGTGTATAAGTTACTAAATGTATAGTATTATGTGCAAAAATGGTTAAATGTGTAGTATTATGTGCAAAAATGGTTAAATGCGTAGGATTATGTGCAAAAATGGTTAAATGTGTAGGATTATGTGCAAAAATGGTTAAATGTGTATGATTTTGAGTGTACTGTACATGGCTAAATGTTTAGGTTGATATTAAAAATGGCTAAATGTCTAGGATTATGTGTATAAATGACTAAATGTGTAGGATTATGTGTATAAATGGCTAAATTTTTAGGTTTTTTTGTATAAATGGCTAAATGTGTAGGATTATATGTATGACTAAATGTGTAGGATTATGTGTATAAATGGCTAAATGTGTAGGGTTTTTTGTATAAATGGCTAAATGTGTAGGATTATGTGTAGAAATGGCTATATGTGTAGGATTATGTGTATACATGGCTAAATGTGTAGGATTATGTGTATAAATGGCTAAATGTGTATATATGTATAAATGGTTAAATGTGTAGGATTATGTGTATAAATGGTTAAATGAGTAGGATTATGTGTATAACTGGTTAAATGTGTAGGATTATGTGTATAAATGCTTAAATGAGTAGGATTATGTGTATAAATGGCTAAATGTGTAGGATTATGTGATTAAATGGTTAAATGAGTAGATTATGTGTATACATGGTTAAATGTTTAGGATTATGTGTTTAAATGGTTAAATGTTTAAGTGTAATATCTCAAGATCTAAATACCTAAATGCCTGAATTTCTTAATATTCTAAATAACCAAATATCTAAATACTGAAAACCTAATATTATCTTTATAATTTGATATGTCTCTAGATTTATATTTTATAGTCCTGGCTTCATTAAAACTTAAAATTGCAAATCTAACTTTTTTGACAGTTTTAGAGTGTAAGAATTAGTTGTCATCTACAAGATACTCTTTTCCCTTCCCCCTCCCTAGTCAACATACTGTTTCGACCTCACTCCACCCTTTCTTCCCCCGAAACTTTACAGTCTACATCCTTCCAATCTTGATCNTCCTCAAATCCTTCTTATTTTAAACCTCTCTGGTCCTTTTTCCTTCTATCCCTCCCCGATCTTAAATAGTAATCTACTGAATATTTTCCTTCTAGATCTATAATTTATTAAAGAATTCCCTCCACCAGTCTGAAATATATCTAAACTTGAGAATTTTAATGAAAAATTTATTATTTTGCCTGTTAAATATTGCAGTGTAGCCTGGTTGAATTCATTTTAATATCTTTGCAATGCCAGAATTCAAAATATCTTCTCATGTGCAAATGCAGCACATATTTTGCGTAATATTTTTAAAGGTTAACACCCAAATATTAGAATATGCAAATATAGAAATAAGGCACATGTGTTTGGTTATTGAAGGTTCAGGATGGTATTTTCTTTATAAATTTGTTATTTGGATAAAGCTTTTGAGTTTTGATTTGAGATTTGTCAGGAATTTCCCATTTTCCTTCCCTGTCATTACATTCTACGAGCAACTGCTAGAAATTTGTATTTTTCAGATCAAAATTTAGAAAAGGGTTTTCGTTCTAGTCTAGTAGATCCATTCACTCCGGGGTTAAATAAAATTCCTGATCCCGTTCAGATTCTTTTAGGATTAAACACAACCCTACACATAGATCCAAAAAATGTTGTATCAATTTTCATAGCTGGGTCAATTTTAAAGTGTCACAACACCTTGGCATTTGATTTTATATCGCACTTAGCGCTGACTTATACTTTTTTGGAGCCCTAGACATGATCATTTAAATAACATAAGCACTTGTTTTTAAACTTTAGTATTGAAGAAGTAATTGGCAAAACTCTCAACGATTTTTGCATTAGAGTAATGCAACCTTTAGATCACTCAGCCTACCCTAATCACGTGGTCCTTTTACTGTATCTGTATCTGTATCTGTATCTGTATCTGTATCTGTATCTGTATCTGTATCTGTATCTGTATCTGTATCAGTATCTGTATCTGTATCTGTATCTGTATCTGTATCTGTATCTGTATCTGTATCTTTATCTGAATCTGTATCTGAATCTGTATCTGAATCTGTATCTGTATCTGTATCTGTATCTGTATCTGTATCTGTATTTGTATCTCATCACGTATTCTGGATGTACAGCTATATTTCTCCTTTAATCTTGGTTCCTGAAGAGCAGAGTTAGTTAGTTACTGATAGATTAATAATTAGACCAAGAATCTGACAGAAAAAAATATCAAATTCTCAGCGCTTCAGAAGAAGTATTTTTCAAGATTTCTCTTCGGCTACAGTTTTAATAAATATCTCTTTAGATTTAAAAAGATGGGAATATATGGGCTTAAAAATCTGAAGTCTTAACAAAAATATGTTCAAAGAAGTTTTTTCAAAGGATTTCAGTCTTCGCTACAAATTATGATTTTTTAATCCCTATATCCCTGCAACCCGATGTTGTAGATCTTAGATATTTCATCAGGTTGCAAAAATATAACTATTTGAACATTTGAGTTAGTGGCAAATGCTCAATTTCTTTATTTTCTTATTATGAGAGTTTAAACGTAATTTTCAAGTGACCCTACAATGATAGAGAGGTTTGTCTGATTCACAACGATACCCTTTAAAGCTTTGTCTGCTCAAGTATTTTTATTTGTTGCTTCTCTGCAAAAGGGACCTCAGAATTTAATATTTTCAAGCCAGACAAACCACGTTATCTTCCACATTATTGATTAAATTAAGGTTTATAGGCAGCGTGGTGAATAGGGCATGCCTCTTTGTAAATAGAGGCTCATTTATAATGACGAGAAGAGTCCCTTTACAAGATGAAAAATTAGTATTCTCACAGAATACCCGTATCTTGTATCTAATGCATTTTTCACTAGTATAAGAAATAAATAGATTTGATTCAACTTATATTAAGGAAATACTCACAAAAAATGCAAGACGCTTTTTTCACGTTATTTACGGTCTATTCTGGGTTCGAAATTAATAACATTGCCTGCTCTGTATCTTTTCATAAAATCTTTGTTTAGGTCTGTGTTAAAAAATTGGCATTCATTTACCCAGTTATATATATATATGGGTTAGCTATAGGCAGTTTGAAATTAAACAAATCTTATAAAGGATATTACAAAAAAATGAGACTTTTGTGTAGGTCAATAATATTTCTAATTCTAAAAAAAAATGAAAAATAATTTCAATTTGTATTCTTTTAACAATGAAAAATGCATGATGCATGCTTGGATGGTTCATCCTGGTCAATCCTCCTCATATTGTTAATATCATCTTGTATTCCCGTCATGTTTTCAATATCTTAAATCTTACATAAGTTTTACAATTCTTACGCCGCAAATTTTCTAGACAGAAGGTTTAAACCTCTTTATTCCAGTATTTTTAGTTACAGGGTTAATGACGATATTTGGAATATTATTTGAAGAATTAAATATTTGGTTTGGAATATTGTGCACTAAAGATTAGATATTTGGTTTGGAATATTATATTTAAAGAATTAGATATTTGGTTTGGAATTTTGTGCACTAAAGATTAGATATTTGGTTTGGAATATTATGTTTGAAGGATTAAATATATGGTTTGGAATATTATGTTTAAAGAATTAAATATTTGGTTTGGAATATTGTGCACTAAAGATTATATATTTGGTTTGGAATATTATGTTTAAAGGATTAAATATTTGGTTTGGAATATTATGTTTGAAGGATTAAATATATGGTTTGGAATATTATGTTTAAAGAATTAAATATTTGGTTTGGAATATTGTGCACTAAAGATTAGATATTTGGTTTGGAATATTATGTTTACAGGATTAAATATTTGGTTTGGAATATTATGTTTGAAGGATTAAATATTTGGTTTGGAATATTATGTTTGAAGGATTAAATATTCGGTTTGGAATATTATGCTTAAAGGATTAAACACTTGGTTTGGAATATTATGTTTGAAGGATTAATTATGAAATGTGAATAATAAAATGTTTAATTCAGAAAGTTGGGAATCTAGTATTGAAGAAAGGGTTCACGGAAACATCCAGAGTACTGTTTTGTCAGGTTTGATATCTTTAATTCTTTTTTATACCACACCCCCAGGACCCCAATTCCCCATACTATCTTTCGGCCTTTTTTTGCATATAGGAGAGAAATATTTGTATTTATATATATTATATATTTGACGATAAGTCACATAATTCAATTCTGTATTCTAGAAAAGGAAATGAAGACTTGTAAAAAAGAATATTTATTATTTATCCTTGACTTCTATACCATCGAATACAGAATATATACAGGGAGACCCATAAATACGTGGAATAGGACGGTAAATGTAAAACTTAAGGAATGATTTTTAATAGTTTAATGAGCATGAAAAAGAGCTCAATGGTGCAGTGTACACAGACCCATTTTAATTGAGTTGATTTTTGTAAAATTGGTAAAACTGGTGTTTTTAACATCATCTGCGCGCAATGCACATGAGATTGCTAAAGTGGCGTCTTCCAATTTCACAATATTATGAGCCTCATTGTATTATTAATTTTCATGTAAAATCTGAAATGTAGTTAGAAACCGAAATATGTTTTAAAAAAATTATTTTTAAATATATTCCAAAGATTTCTTTTTCTCCTGCATCGGTTTGAACTCAGATGTAAATCCTTTGAAACTCATTTGTCACGCTTCCATCCTTTCAGATTTAAATCTTCTTGTCCTCAGGATAGTTTGTTGCTTCAGGGTTGAACCCGGACACGTTCTACAGTTTCCGGGTCCAGGCAGAGAACAGTCTTGGTTCCGGGTACCCTAGTCCAGTGCAGTCCATCAGGACGAGTCAGGATGCTCCGAGTGGAGCTCCGGAACAGGTTTCTGTTAAACCGACCAGCTCACAATCTTTACTCGTCACGTGGAGGGTAAGACAAATAATTTGCAAGAACATTAAGTTATTTATATTTATATATATTTATGTATTTATATATATATAATTATGTATTTATATATATTAGTTAATGGAGTAAAATCTATATGTAAGTTAATGGAGTAAAATCTATATGTGAGTTATTGGAGTAAAATCTATATGTAAGTTAATGGAGTAAAATCTATATGTGAGTTAATGGAGTAAAATCTATATGTAAGTTAATGGAGTAAAATCTATATGTCAGTTAATGGAGTGAAATCAAAAGCCAAGGAGTTGCCACATTAAAGTGGACCCAGTCCTAAAAATTGATGGAAATATTTTATAGCATCAATTATTATAGTTTAATTTTAGTAATTTTATTAAGTATAGGTTGCATTGACAATTAATTTTTTTCTTGTTTTTTTATTGAAAACACATTACTTTGAAAATAATTAGAAATATCTTATTTTTAAGAAAGATCTAGATAGTTATAAATATTTGATTTTTTCCGCTTGTCTACGAAAATAATGCAGAGCAGGGTTTCTTCTCTCCCTTGCCTCCTGAAACCTGATCTTATCAAGAGATATTACATCTCCAGATTCCTTCACTAACTACAGAAACTTGAACCTACCTACAAATAATAAATACCAATACAAAAATGTTTAATATCACAAAAATCTACTTTTTTATATTTTGTATGCATGTTTACATTGCTAAACTCATTGCTGAAGACGTAATTTCAAGTGCATTTATGATCAAGGATTGTATTAAAATAGGTTAGAAGATTTTTTGGACGACTTTACAGATTCACCGGGCAATATAAGTGTGCAATATAAGGAATTGGAAGGTTTATGGCGATTCCTAGAATGGTATTGAACATGTTGACATGGATGACAAGAATATTATATTTATATTCTGGCTATATTTGATATTTAGCCTCCTAAACTTGAACTAGACTCCTAAACCTGAACTAATATATGTTTAGGCTCCTAAACCTGAGCTAGAATATTTTTAGGCTCCTAAACCTGAACTAGAATATGTTTAGGCTCCTAAATCTGAACTAGAATATGTTTAGGCTCCTAAACCTGAACTAGAATATGTTTAGGCTCCTAAATCTGAACTAGAATATGTTTAGGCTCCTAAACCTGAACTAAAATATGTTTAGCCTCCTAAACCTGAACTAAATTATGTTTAGGCTCCTAAACCTGAACTAGAATATGTTTAGGCTCCTAAACCTGAACTAGAATATGTTTAGGCTCCTAAGCCTGAACTAGAATATGTTTAGCTTCCTTAACCTGAACTAGAATATGTTTAGGCTCCTAAACCTGAACTAAACTCCTAAACCTGAACTAAACTCCTAAACCTGAAGTAATATATGTTTAGGCTCCTAAACCTGAACTAGAATATGTTTAGACTCCTAAACCTGAACTAGAATATGTTTAGGCTCCTAAACCTGAACTACAATATGTTTTGGCTCCTAAACCTGAACTAGTATATGTTTAGGCTCCTAAACCTGAACTAATATATGTTTCGGCTCCTAAACCTGAACTAGTATATGTTTAGGCTCCTAAACCTGAACTAATATATGTTTAGGCTCCTAAACCTGAACTAGTATATGTTTAGGCTCCTAAACCTGAACTACGGCACGGACTGATCCAAGGATACAATATCTTCTATGCTTCTCTGGAATCTACTGATATTCAGGAACCCTACACGTTCAATAAAACATAGAAATACAATTAAATTCTCAAATATATAGTGTCCGTCCACCCCGTACAATTGTATGATAAAACTTCCATTTTATGATTGAGGAGCGCTAAGCTCTGCGTAATAAGTGCATTTAAGAAATATTTAAAATCTGAATCAGAAAATAAAATATTAGTTTTTTGGTTAAAGTTTAAATGCACCATACAAAGTTTTATAATTCTCCATCAGAGTTCTTGTTTATCATTTCAACGTCCTCTGCTGTAAGACTGTACATAAACTTCTCCGCTGTATACAGAATCATTTTCGACCGTAAACAGAATCATTTTCGACTGTACTCAGAATCATTTTCGACTGCACAGTTTTAATTTTATTTTATTAACTGTATTTTTCGACTGTACATGCAGTCATGCACAGTATTTCTTTTATTTTATAAACTGTATTTCTCGACTGTACATGCAGTCATGCACAGTATTTCTTTTATTTTATAAACTGTATTTCTCGACTGTACATGCAGTCATGCACAGTATTTATTTTATTTTATAAACTGTATTTCTCGACTGTACATGCATGCAGTCATGCACAGTATTTATTTCATTTTATAAACTGTATTTCTCGAATGTATATGCATGCAGTCATGCACAGTATTTCTTTTATTTTATAAACTGTATTTCTCGACTGTACATGCATACAGTCATGCACAGTATTTATTTTATTTTATTAACTGTATTTCTCGACTGTATATGTATTCAGTCATGCACAGTATTTATTTTATTTTATAAACTGTATTTCTCGACTGCACATGCATACAGTCATGCACAGTATTTCTTTTATTTTATAAACTGTATTTCTCGACTGTACATTCATGCAGTTATGCACAGTATTTATTTTATTTTATAAACTGTATTTCTCGACTATACATGCAGTCATGCACAGTATTTATTTTATTTTATAAACTATATTTCTCGACTGTACATGCAGTCATGCACAGTATTTATTTTATTTTATAAACTGTATTTCTCGACTGTGCATGCATGCAGTTATGCACAGTATTTATTTTATTTTATAAACTGTATTTCTCGACTGTACATGCAGTCATGCACAGTATTTNTTGTATCCTACATGGGATATTCAAACCTGTAATACAGCACAGAGGCCTAGCTAGACAATCGTATTACAGAGATAGGGTGGTTGTTACGGGGCTAGGTGGATTATCTTCTAATACTTAGGGGTAACATAGGATAAAAAAAATTGAAATTTCAAATTTCGATTTTTAAACAAATTTTGTGGGCAACGCAGGGCACTTCAGCTAGTCTATATAATAAAGCTCTTCGCTCATATATACATACATTTGTATCCATATATATTGTATATATATATATATATATATATATATATAATGTATGGATAGATATTATATAGAAAGGAGTCTGAAAACTGTAATCCATTAGTATCCTACATTAGAAGCATAATAGCATTATATTCAGAACTGTTAAAAATAACACTGCATTTGTTGCGCAGCCTCTTACAACAACTTATAAAAGTATAATTAATGCTTTTTAAAATATTTTAAAAACCTATGAGAATTTTGCCAATCACTTCTTAAACAATAAAGGTAAAAACAAGAGATGTATGGTTCTAAAATTCACACGGATAATGCTATATAAAGGTATAAATGAACTATGAAGGTAAAAGATAAAATCAAAGGCCAAGGGGTTGCGACACTTTAAAGAAGATCCAGTTTAGATCTCTGTGACAAGTACTAACCAACAAACATAACTACACAAAACAGTGTTCCAAAGTCAAATAAACTATTTTATTTTAATATATTAAAAAATATGAGTGTGTGAATGCCTCAAGGTTTATTAGGGGAACAGGTAATTGGTAGTAAAGCTGAATAGACATGACCTTGAATCATTTAACTAGGAAGGTGCTGACAGTTTAGGTTTAGTCCCATTCATGGTTTTAGTTTAAATATATATAAAGAAGATATTAGTTTAGTTTTACTGATTAGAAAACAAGTGTTATCTTCTAAACTTGAGCAGAACTATTTACTCTTCACTAGGAGATCTAATAAACCTTTAAGTACACTCTTCACCCTCCTCGTGTGTTGTTTTTTTCTCACAAACTCTGATTTAAATCTAAAATATTCAATGTTAAGATTAGATTGCAAAGATAGGATTAGAAAATTGTGTTTTTGGTAAGAACTCAGTTTCTTTGCCCTACCGTCAAATTTTGGTTTAAAAGTTCAACCTCCTGACAAATTATAAACTGTTTTTATTGTGTTAATGAAAGTAAATTTACTTTTCATAAACGTCAACTTTGCATTAGAATAATTAAAACAACTTTAACAGAATTCCCCTCCCCCCCCCCCATGGGATCTACAGCAAGATGGTAGTAATGTAAGTAAAAACATGGATTGGTAATCTACAGTTTAAAGGACCTTATTACTCGCTTCAGACTCTAATTTTCTTTTATCTTTGAAACATGATGTCATACGCCTTTAATGTCTACAAGATCAAGTATTTAAAGTTTAAACACCAAAAGTTTACACCATCAGGTTGCAAAGATATAAGGATAAAAAATTATTGTTTAAGTTGAGTTTCATAAACTTTTAAGATATGATTAAAATTCAGGCAAACAAAATTTTTACAAGAGTTTGCACATTTATGTTATTTCTCACAAATCTTCTGAGTTTTAATTAAATACTTCTATCCTCCTTGTTCTCCTTTAATTATCGTAATATCCTTGTTTAATTGTTGTGAAAGAACGTGTAATGTTGATATCAGGGTCTGCTACTACAGGAGACGATTAGTATCTCAGAAGGAGAAGATAGGGACAAGGTAGGTTCTCCAGGAGGTATTTATATCTTTTGGAACGAATAGGAACGAGGTACATTCTCCACTAGATATATAATCCTAAGGGGCGGAAAGGGACAAGGTAGGTTCTCCAGTAGGTATCTACATCCTTTGGACGAATAGGGATATGGTAAGATCTCATATCGTTAGTTAAAAATGATTATTTGTAATCTTTCATACACAGATGCCATACATTTCAGATTTATGATCTTTCAAAGATATTGACTATAATTTTTCCGCAATCTGCTTCTAAAAAACATTTATGAAAGATGTTGAATATTCATTTTCTTATTTAATTATATTTGAGATTGAAAGGTTTGAGTTGAAGGGTTTACGAAAGTTTACTGAATACTCCATATACCTGGAAGCATACAACCAGGTTGGGACGAGCCCGAAGAGTTCTCCAAGTGTGATTGCAAGAACTCTAGAGGACGGTGAGTAAAAATATTTAAATTAAAAACTAATCCCAGATTACATTTAAACTTTAAGTTTTGTTTAACTTAAAAGGAGTCTTAGCAAACTTGTTCAAGGAAGCTGAATTTGTTAATTTTATTTTTTTAGGTTTTTTTTTAACAGCAAATAAGTACTTTTATGAAAAAAATAAAAAATAAAAAAAAGGAAAAGGTCCAGTTTGATGGGATTAAATGTTGTAGTTTAATATCTAAGTATTGTAATATTTAAAATTTTATTCATACTTCTTCACCCCAAAATCGTTCATCTGGAAATAAAGATAAATATCAAAATAATACTCAACTGCTTAAATTTGATATATGTAGATATAGTGTGATGCAAAAGAAATAGGTTTAACCCTTTTTTATTTAAAATGGTTTTAGAATTTATTGGAATAAAGTTTTCAACATTTTGGTTTTAAAGATTATCTTCAAAGATTGTATTTTTTAAAGATTTATATTTCAGCTCCGAGTGCTCCTCCGAACAGGGTTGAATGCTCTGGGTTGGATTCAACGTCTCTCCAGGTAGGGGTTTAAGTACTCTTGAACACATTTTCATATTGAATGAAACCTGATTCAGGTTTCTTGGTTCGAACCTTCTCCTGTTCATATCCACGGTTTGCTGCAGGGATACTTTATATTCTATTCTCCTCTGCTAGAGTGGGAAGGTAGGGTATTCTAACATTTTTAATAGATTTATTTTTTTTCAATTTTAAGAAGAAGAAGTTACTAATAATCGTAAGATGTTACTACCCACTATGATCTTTAAAATTGTAAAAAAAACCTGCATGTGAAGATCGAAGAATTTTTTTTTAATAATATCGTTATACTTTTGGATAAACAACATGAATCGTCAATAATTATTAACATTAATCGTTAAATTTTTTGAAAATAACATCAAAGTTTTTTTCTTCCTCTTACATTTTCTTCTCTACAACCCCTCTCTAGTTAGTTAGCACCTAGGGTGAGATCTCGGAAAAGTTCTGTTCCTCCGTCCATGAACTCGGTTGATTATATTTGGAAGGTTTTTACTGTAACCTGGATTGTTAACCTTGCCCAGACAAAGTTTTTTAATTTTTTTGATTAATCTAAACATTTTAATACTAATATTGACTCCAATCATTGCTGCTGTTTTCCAATCGTAAATAGTAAAAAAGATTAGAATTTTAGCTACTTTTTAATTTTTAATTTGAATTTAATTGTGTCCGGAAAGATATAGCTTCCTATATACTATACTAATATACTATATACAACAAATGTTGATCTTGATTTTGATTTATAAAATATAAGTCACAGTCTATGATTCCTATGAAAGATATTGATAGATTACCGAATATCATAGAAAAATAAAATTGCACTCACTAGAATTAACTAAACATTTATCACCAATAAAACCTTTTGACCGTAAACAAATCATTACTTTGTTTGAATGTTGTTACAATAGAAAGCCCATCGGTGGAGAATCTGACTACAAGAGCAAGATCGGAGAAGATATCAGGGTTGGCAAGATGGCAGAACTATACCGTCTCCGTATCCGCGTATAACAGAGCAGGGTTGGGTGTCAGGTAGTACTCCATGAACCTTTGACAACTTTTATTGTTATTAACATGATTCTATCTTTTAGAAGTCGACCCATTTATTGCTCCACACTTGAGTCACTACCCGGAGCTCCGGCAAATATTAAAACCATCTCTGTATCGTCTAACTCCGTCCTAGTGACCTGGTTACCACCGATCCATCCCAACGGTCGGATCACTTTATACAAGGTTTACATGAAAACTATGCTTGAAGGACAACCTTTTACGGAACTGACAGAGGTAAGATTTTAATTAAAATCCGATAATTCGGAAATAACATAAGCACTCAATTCTCAATTCTAATCCTCATATTTTGCAACCTCAACCTTTGAAATTTCCAACTTTGATGTTAATACTTAAAAATATCAAAAATATAATAATTAGAAAATTTCAGTTGAGGCGAGTAAATCAATTCTTTTGTAAATCGTTATTTTCTATAGGTTTATCCTTCCGAGACGAGCAAAGTTTTCGAAAAACTGAATCCGGGCCAACCCTACTCCTGGTCCGTTACTGCCCTCACAATAGTTGGAGAAGGACCAAGGTTTAAGTGTTTATTTCTCCAACTTGTTTTTATGAGCGTGAAGAAGAACAAATCGGAAAAGGGGCTCCGAGCTTCCACAGGGTTACCCCCAAAGGATGAGACTTTACTGACTACATAAAACTCTTTCATTCTAACCTTATGAAGTTTGAACCTTGTCTTCGATCTGAAATCCAGTCTTTTATATTTATTATTTAGAAAAGAAAGCAAAATATTTAATTATATAGGAAACCAGCCATGTATGACAAAGGATCGAATATATTCCGTACAGTCGTCTCTGAAGTCTCTTACTTTTTGGTTAACCCTGTATATAAAGATATGTATATATCAATGATAATTAAATACTGAAAGGATGTGGGCAGGACAGGACGCGACGTGAGCTCATTTATTTATCAATAGTATTACTCCAGGTCCTGAAAGGACTGGTTTAATTGAATCCTGGATATGTTGAGACTAGAGACCAGGATACAAGGTTTCAGGGCTCAAGGAAATATTAAAAAAGATTTATTTTACTTTTACAATATTCTTCTAGGTTTTATGTCTCCAGTTTTCATATACTTCATCATTTAACCTAGTTTAATATTTTATTTTTTTAGAAAACGTTTTAACGGATTTCGAAAAATGTGAGTGGTGCGCGGCATTCTTAGATAGTTGCGCAAGCGACAAGAGAAATAATCAAATTCAAAACAAATTAATTAAAAAATACTATAAAATATAAACTATATACAAATTGGGCGAAAGATAATCGATGACTATAGGTTGTAATATCTGAATGATTTGTTTGAAATTAAATTGATTTTTTACGGTCTAAGTGAGTAAGTCATATGTTTCAATTTTCTCAATTCGTATGGGCGCTAAGTTATTGGGTATGAGACGTCTTTAATAATTTTCTCCTTATAGACGCAACAGATAGAAGTAAGATTATTAGCGATCAAAAGCCCTTTTTTATCGCATCAAGCCTATACCCCCTTTCATTTTTCGCGAACACTCCCTTTAAGCAAAATTTAAAAAGTTAAAGAAAGTTGGAAGACGACAATTATTACGTAGTTTTGTTGTAAAAAAAATAATTCTTTATTTTCCCTAGATCTGACACAGTAACGGAGACACCTCTGTACCAGGGAGAGAAAGGACCGGAGATGCTCGGATTCTCTAAGTTCTTGATCCAAGCTGAAGGAGACAACCTGGAGCTAAGCTGCAGGAATATAGGAAACCCGCCTGCTAGGATAGATTGGGAATACAAGTAGGTTCATTTTATCCTTTCGTTATGATCTTACATACAAACAAACAGACAGATTAATACTTAATGTATATAAATCGGCGCACAAGTGAAGTGGTTCAACTTGGTATACGTAGATCAACAACTCTACATTCATAAAATTTGATCCCATAGAGCCGTCGGACAAGATTCTGATTTATGCCAACTTTGTCCTTCATAAACTTTTGCGTCAGTTAATTCCCATGCTTTTTTACCCAAAAAATATAACTTTTCAACATTGGTGAATACAATTAGACTAATTTCATGGCAAATTTTAAATTTTTCATTGAATTTATAGAATAATATATTACAATTAAATAACAATTTTACAAAATATTAAAATATTCCATCAAAGACTTTAACTCATCCCTTCCATTTAAAAGGTCTCAGCTCTGAGCATCTTTTTTATCTTAAATGGTCCTATACTGGAATATTCAGACAACAGTTCAACACAAAAGCAAAAAAAAATAGGATAGATTTTTAACCTAACATAATACACAGTACTATGTACTTTTGAAGTAGTTATAGCCAATAGAGAGCATCAAGGATTGTGTACATTGTATACAGTGCATCAGTGCAATACTTTCTACTTTTCCAGATCAAATACTTTTCATATTTCATAAATGAAAATTCTCACTTCAATGTCAACAAATATTTAAGGGTCTTATCGTAAAACCTCAAGTCACCTTTTCTAGACATTGTTTTTAAAATTTAGACATATTTAATAATTACAAGTAGAAACTCAAAAAGCTAAAATTTCATTTAAAACGAGCTTTCAAAGTCCTTTTTTTAGAAAAAAACTAATTTGATGTCTAAAACTGATCTAAAATTAAGAAACCTGAACAAAGGCAAAATACAATCGACCGGCCCTGGGGGTTGATAGGTTTAAACTTAAAATATGTCTACTAATAAACACAATAACTATGTGGAAAACTTGGCTTAATTTAGAAATAATAAAACAATAAATAATAAAATCTAAATTTGAAATTATTATTTTTATTCTTACTCTTCATCTAACCTACAATTTACATAAAGCTAGCTTTTAAACGTTAAAGTTTTAAAGTATTATCATAAATTCTTTATTTCTTTAATTTAAAAATATTTTCTAAACTTTTAAAATAATTTCTTTTGAAGTTGAGTGAAACTCTTGTAAGTGTATTCCCTGATGTTTAGGAAAAACTATTTAGTTTCCGAACTGTACAAAGTTGTACTGTAATTTATAACTGATATTTATATATGTACTGTACTGTAATTTATAACTGATATTTATATATGTACTGCACTGTAATTTATAACTGATATTTATATATGTACTGCACTGTAATTTATAAATAATATTTATATATGTACTGCACTGTAATTTATAACTAATATTTATATATGTACTGTACTACAGGGTTTCCTAAGTAACGAATTTGAAATCCACAATATTTCCTTAATTTTTCAATTTCCAAAATGTGGTCTGTGGTTTCATTTTGAATATTTAACTAAAATTATCATTTTTTAAGATTTTTCAGAGACCACGTTTTGTAAACCCAGGTGTCGTACAATCATATTTTTTAAAAACAAAATTTTCCCTTATTTTATCTTTTAAAATTTTGCTGAACTATTATTAAAAGTGAAATCATTCCTAGAACTAATTTTGTATTTGCTCGGTTGAGTGGAGACAAGTTGGAGAATATAGAGATGTCTAGAGGAGGGAGACCTAGTAACACTTTACTAGGAACATTTCCTTTAAACTTTACACATTAACAGTTTATATGCAGATTATCGACAAAGTTTTCAGCCACAAAAATTGAAATAAAACCTGTTTAAAGGGACTGTCAACGTAATAAAACCTGCTTAAAGGGACTGTCAACGTAATTGAAATAAAACCTGCTTAAAGGGACTGGTAACGTAAATGAAATAAAACCTGCTTAAAGGGACTGTCAACGTAATTTCAAGCAACCTTTCATTTGAATAATGGTGTCCTCTAAACCGTAGTCTAAGAAAAAAAAGATTGATTAATATCCTTGTTTTTCTATCTGAAAATTGATTAAATTAAATTTAGTTAACAGTCCCTTTAAAAGTTAATATTTAACAACTTTAGAAATAAGTTTTAAGGATTGGTTTTAGGGAGCTTAAGGTTCGACTCCTTGAGGGTTGAGAACTCCGGGAATTATACTTGCTCAGCTACCAACAAACTAGGAGGAGCTCAGATATTCTATTCTCTCCAGGTCAAATGTAAGTAGGAATAGATTTAAATCTTTTGAGGTCAAAACTTTTTCCAGACTGGTGGTTTAATTAATGTCATCGGACAGAGCTTTTCTCTTGGTTGTTTTGTTACATATCCCAGGATTTTATCAAAATTCTTCAACTTGAAAGTTTACTATTTAGATATCGGTTAAAACGAAGTGGCTTAGCGCTATATCCAACCAAAAGGTCAAATAAAGACGTAGGAGAAGATTAAACTTTTCAGGTTTAAAGAAATAGAAGATGATGAAACATAAAAAAATGTCATTTCTTTTCTTTTTCTGATCCTAATAATCTTTATGCATTGCTCCTGTTAAGAAAGGAATACAATTTCCCCTGAGAACTGCGAACCCAACCTTGCTCTCTCTCTCTCTCTCTCTAGATTCATAATTCTTCATTATTTAATTCCTCCACTCCTCCTAGTTCTAGCTCTAGGGGGGAGAAGGTTTGATTATTAGCTCCATGTAATCCTTGAAGCTAGGAGAGAAGTTCATTATCCCATGTTTTATACGATGGAGAGAGAGGGTGGGGGAGCTATTATTGGGATTGAAATGAGAGGTTTAGTGATGGGATTCGCAGAGTTTATATTCCCCTGACTTCTACCAATTATTAATGATTGAGAATTATATCCATGGTATTGTATGATGGATATGATTAGGGAATTATGAACGCATTACTGTATTTTCTTCTTCGCAGATGTTTATTGGTTGCTTTATAGTGGTTCAGTAATCACTCAGAACTAGCGCAGAACATTTCCATACCTTTGACTAAGAATGTAATGCAAGGAAAGTTAATTGCAGTTCCGTATACTCTGCGTACATATTGAAACCAGTTCTCTCTGGGCAGAATTTGTAAGCAAGAATAGATGCATCAGTGTTCGTTTAGTATCCGAGGAGGTTAAAAGCATAAAATTTTGATAATTTCGATAATTTGCATAATAGTTTCCTATGACCAGAATATTTCATTGATTTTTTATGTGAAAGATGGATCCCATTTCAGGCTTTGACATCCGTCTTGTGCTTACTTTTCTGCCCAGTGACAGTACACTGCAGTACAAAAGATGCGTACACCTCTGAAATAAATTTCCTTTCATTAAATCCTTGCCTTTGACTAAATTTTTTCTGTTATATATAATAGAATTTGTGAATATGGTTAGTATGTGTGTAAGAGTGGAGGTATATATACTATATACACAATAAATGGTTTTCCATAAACTACCGAATATGAGATCCATTTGTCCATGGTAAAGTGGAATAGCTGGTACAACGAGGGAAGAAGTTTACCAAAAGAGTTAAAGATAATTTTTTTTTTTGGGGGGGGGGAGTGGGAGGGGAGATATAAGAAAGTTAATAACATAGAAAATGTGTATTTCTTAGATTTCTGAATTAAATAAAATATTTACAAACATCACTGTTCCAAAATTGCCCCAAGTTTCTACGAATCTACTGTTATCTTTTAGGAGAATTGACGAATATAACATCTTACTAAAAGTTGAAATTTTTGGAGCATCAGACAATCAATCTTTAACAACTTTTTGATATTTTATCTATATTTTTATTTTCATCAATTATTGCTTAACTTTTACTAAAATCTTTTACTAATATACAATCTTTGTTGTTAAGTGAGTCGGAGTAACGGTGTAGTTCCTTATCCACCAACCCTACGGATAGTAACAGTGAACCAGACTAGTATAACCTTATCTTGGGATACTCATCCCACAGGAGGATCCAGTATACTCAACTACAGGATATACTTCAGGTACTTCAGAATATACATACTTCAGGTACTTCAGTATATATTATTATATTGATTTAAATTAGAATGCTTAATATTGATTGAATATTTAGGCGTGAGGCTGGTAGCTGGGAGGAGAAATATGTTAGTATATCATCCTTCTCTCCTACTATCTATCCTTACTTGGAGACGGTTGGAAATCTAAAGTGTGGGTCCAGGCACTTCTTCCAGATCTCCGCCACTAATGATTTTGGAACAAGTTCAAGATCAACGGAGATTTCAACACTTACCCTCGGGTCTCCACCAATAGCTCCACCACAGGAGAAACTTCTCTACATGAACCCAGGTACAGGGTTACCTACAAAGGATGAGACTTCAGAGATGACTGTACATAATTTTTACTGTCTTTTTCCTTATATTTAGGATTCTCTGCAACTTTAAACTTGTTTCGTTTTCTTGTCAATAAATAGGGAATTAAAAGACAATATTCAGGGCAAAAGACTTATTTAAACTTGTAATTCGTTATATTTTATGAGTTTCAGGTCGTCTTTACAGTCTCGTCCTTTGTGGGTAACCCTGTAGGATCATTTTAGATTTTTTTTCTGAAAAAAAGTTGCTTTTATCAGTTTTTCCAGTTGTTTTTAACTCACTGTAGATGTTTAGACTGGCATGTCCGATTTACAACTGTACCCTTTCAACCTTTGTCTGATCATCGACGGCATCTTGAGTAACCTGTGTTTATATCTCTAGAAATTGTTTGAAACTGGAGTGTACAGTGTACACTAGCGAACAGTGTGAACTTAACGCAGCTGACTCAACATATTTCTCAAAAATCCCAAATATTCTATGTCCAAACCAGTTTTAAAAAATTTGAAGGAAAATATTTAATTTAGATTAGGGTTTCCATTTCGAATATCGCAAAAAAAAGCACAAATCTTTTTCTATAGCTGGCTAACTTATTTGAACAAATAGTAAATTTATCTAACATCGTAGAACAACAAATTATTTTGTAATGTAATGTAATGGATATTGCAGAAGAATATTACGCATTTTGCGCATTATTCCGCAAAAATTGAACTCATGTATGGCAATAGTTTTCATTTTCTCAAAGGCTACTTTTTTATAATTAACAAATAAACATACTCTTTATTATTTTTCAAATCAATTTTAACAAAATCGATTAAACTTTAAAGATATTGAAAACCCTAATCTAGCTGGACTCCCGGAAGTTTTAACATTATTATGAGTAATAAAACAGGTTGCAAACAAAATCATGAACAATAAGAATCGTTTCTGCGGATAAAATAATGATAACTCCGTCATCTTTGATCATTCAAAGGTTTAAAGATAATTTTGAACTCTTTTAAGTAATATCAATCAGTAATCAACTAAATATGTTCTTATTGAGAAAATATGGAATTGTTATCTTTTATTTAATTGGAAATTGGAAAATAGGTTTTCTTATTATTGAGTTCCTAGAACTTTCTGTACTTACAGATTTTAGTCGTCTCCGCATTACAGGGACTGTCGCTGTGACCTTCATTTTAAAAAATCCATGCTCGATCCACAACACGGTACTCTTAAATCCTTGATCTGATCGGTAATCTGATAAATTCAAAAATTTGTATAGAATAACCACAGTTTCATTTAAACAATAATTAATTAGAAAACGATAGATATCTCATGCAGTCTTGATCAGAAAAAGCTTTTCAGGGTTCAGGTGTGTGATTCGAAAATTCTACCTTGTAAATTTCTGAACTTTTAAATTCCATTTTTTAAACAAAGAATACAATTATATAGCTTGGTCAAAATCTTAATAAAATGTTTCAAAAAATATTGAAAAATCAATATTGAATTATTCACCAGGATCCAACCTTGTACTACTCCTGGAGAGCTGGAAGGACGGGGGGTGTCCAATATCCTCCTTTGTAGTCGAGTACAGGGAGGGAAGTCAGGACTGGCATCTTCTCTCTAATCTTCTCTCTCCGGAAACTAAAAGGAAAGATTGAAATATTTAAAATGAAATGATAATATTTCAATAAAGGTTTGCTTGCACAAACAAAAAATAAGAAATTAGTTGAGAAATTTTAAATTTTAAATTTTTCAATCTCCATCAGTTTGACCATCAGCGATAGATTGGAGTCCGGAAAGGATTATCAACTGAGGATGACTGCGCATAATTCTGCAGGATCTACGCGGCATACGTACACACTTTTCGCGGATTCTATAAATGGCGCCAACCCATCCTTAATTATTGGAATTGGTTCAACCGGTAGATATACAGGCTGGATGCTCCTTGCCGCGTTCACAATTACAAGTATCGCCATGTTAGCTTTTCTTATACGAAGACGACAAAAGCGTGTTCCACAAACAGGTAATAAATCATTTTCAGATAGAAATAGTTATCTTATTTATAAAGAAAAAAACTGTTCTGTAGGCTGTATCTCAAAACTTTCTAATTTGAGAAAATATTTTCAAGTTTCAATTTGAACTCAATCAAAACAGTTTAAAAGGATCAAACTCCATTAGAGTGATAATATACAGGATCTGTGCCAGGAGGAGGAATAGATTTATCCAACTTAACCAACTCACTGCCAAACCAAACCTACAACCTTCAATCCCATTCCAACCATATACCAAACCAAACAAATCTGTTGCACACTCAATTATATAAACAACAGGTAAAGTATATTAATTTTTAAAACATAATTTCAGCATTTTACAATTGATCTTTTTTCAAGAATTCGGATTGTGATGGTAGTCCTGAATATTATCTTCCAGTAGATACTCAAATCATGGCAAAGTAAGTAAAAGATAATATATTTTAATGATAAATAAAAGAATATTTATCTCTTTATTTTAAAAACTTTAAAAACTTAAATTTCTGATTTTGATCCTTATAAGCTGATTCTTTGCAATTCTTAAACTTTTTTCATAATATGAAAGTTGTCCAACATAAACTTCAAGTTCACCGTATCAATAGAGTTGGATCATCAATTTCTAGCTTATAGTTTATAAGATCAATTAATTAATATCAAACAATCCTTTATCTTTAAAACAAAATCCTATAAACAGTAACATGTGTAAAAACAAGGAAATTTAGGTTGGAGTATCGTTAATCTTTATATTTAATGTGAGCACTGTTAAATTTGAGGATAAATGCTTGATTCCTTAATTAAAGGTCCCGCTGCAGGGACATCGAAGATGATTTTGTTTACAAAAATGTCTTCTGCAATTAGGGGAGCACATTGTAATTATGAATATCCTCCTATGGAAGCGGCAGTACATTTTATGAAGGTTTCTGGTGAATAATTAGAAAACCATCTACCTTCATTCTGTAGAAATCCGGTCTCTACATTCTTTTGTAGAAACAATAGACACAATTTGTTTGCGCGTAGTTTTTCTTTGTCTTAAAAAAGGATGCGAGTGTTGGATATATTTTCTATAATTAAACTGAAGTAATTTAAAAAGTAACATGTCGGATTCACAATGTGACAATGGCACCCTTTTAACCTTTATCCTAAATCCACAAGATACTTTTTAAAATAAATGTTTTTGGATCAAAAACAAAAATAGTAAAAATTTCTTTTCTTTTCTTATATAAAGATGAGAAGCGTACTGTTGTGAATCTCTTTAAATGGAGGATCACTTAAATTTTGATTGATTTAATTAAGAGCATTTGGTTTCTAAACCCCGAAACTTTTCTTCCAGAGTACACAGTCTGAAACATCAGATGGTTTTCAAGCTTACGTACTTTACGTATATTTACAATGTAAAAATATAAATACATGATACTTGTTTTGTTTTAGTTCTTTCTTTGAAAAGTACGAAGACCCAGATTCCTTTCATCCTTACGCAGAAACATTGAGTAGCTCCAGGGTAAGCTTTTTTTACCAGAAACATTGAGTAGCTCCAGGGTAAGCTTTATTACCAGGAACACTGAGTAGCTCCAGGGTAAGCTTTTTTACCAGAAACATTGAGTAGCTCCAGGGTAAGCTTTTTTACCAGAAACATTGAGTAGCTCCCGGGTAAGCTTTTTTACCAGAAACATTGAGTAGCTCCAGGGTAAGCTTTTTTACCAAAAACATTGAGTAGCTCCAGGGTAAGCTTTTTTACCAGAAACATTGAGTAGCTCCAGGGTAAGCTTTTTTACCAGAAACATTGAGTAGCTCCAGGGTAAACTTTTTTACCAGAAACACTGAATAGCTCCAGGGTAAGCTTTTTTACCAGAAACACTGAGTAGCTCCCGGGTAAGCTTTTTTACCAGAAACACTGAGTAGCTCCAAGGAATACTTTTTTAAAAGAAACACTGATTAGCTCCATGGTAAGCTTTAAAAAGAAATATTTTTAACATTCGTATTTATTGTTCAGGCTGGAGGTCTAGCAGACAGTATTGGAGGAGGGTTTGGGTTTGAAATTCCAGATACTTTTGCTCCGGTCAGATCTCCATTCTTCTCCGAGTATCCGGAAGGGTTTGGGTCTCCGGAGCGGAGAGCGTTCTTGCATAAGTCCCATCATGTGAATACAAACTCTGAGAAGATGGATGTTTATGATAAGAGTTGGATTCCTATGAAACGAATAGATGTCATGTTTCAGTAAAGGAACTGAGACTTGGCACAAACTCAAATTTCATTATCTTATATCTTTGCAACCTGGTGGTGTAAACCTTTTATATTTCAAAATTAGATTATTGGATCTAGCAGAATTCCTAATTTTGAATATTTGAGGTCTACGACATTGGGTTGCAAAGATATAGGGATTTGAATATCAGGGTTTGTGGCAACGACTCAGTTCCTTTATTATATCCATTCTGCCTGGCCAGATGCTCTAAAGATTTTACGCCAAAAAAGTGTATATAGCAAGTATATAGTCCAACACGTTGTTTTAACTTCAATTCAGTGAAATTAAGAATATTTAATTTTGAAACAAAATCTCGTTAAAACAGAAATCCGAATATTCCCCTTAAACTTTTTGGTTTCGGAATGTTTTGAAAATCTAAAAATTATTTTTGATTTTTCACTTCGATGTGCACTGCAAAGCGTATTTGAAGACAAATAAGTTCCTAAACGTGAAAATTATATAAAATTGTTCATTTAATGTTGATTTCTTCAGTTATTTTAAGTCTTAATAGACATATATCAGAGTTTGTTTTTGGCTAAGCTATTTTTTGAAAAAAAACTTCGAATTGTCTATGTGTAATGTGTATCAACGCATCCTAACAGTAACCAAAAAAACTAAAACCATAGAACCACCTATAATAACTGGACATTATTTTGGAATTTACTCAACTTTAAATTCCTTTAACAAGGAATATAATAAAATAAAAGAGTTAATTCATGCTTTTTTACAAAAAATCAAAATGCATTCATAAAAAAATGAAATTATACATAGTATTAGGTCTATTAACGGTGTATGGAAAAAGTTGTTTAATTTTGTACAGTAATTTATAGAATAATATTGTCTTAGCACAAAGAACCATATCAATAAACTGAATAAATCAATTAATTTAACTTTAACTGAAGACCTGTGAAGGTATGTACTCTGTAGAATTTTTGGTGAGATATTAAAATCAACCCCCTTTTTCATTTTTCTTGGTCGTCAGTACTGCAGTTATTGGACATCTAAAATTGTGATATTTTTGGGATCGACTGAGCAAATCCATAAAAGATGTTTTAACCCTAACCGGTTGGGAGGGGGAGGGTCGTTTGGTGCCCCCCCCCCTCCTTAATTGCCATTTAAAAAAATATTCTACCACCCGATTTTTTAAAGTTAGCGTTCTATTTTAGTTTAATGAGCTGGCCTTGAAAAATTGGGCTATGAACATGTATTTCAACTTCCTACCTTTACTTTTACCTTTTCGAGGAGGGATGGGAGAGGGGGAAGCGTCCCATCCTCTCAGTCTATTCTTTGATGTTTATAGGGAAAACTTCCAGCAAAGCTGGGTTTTCAAGCTAGATGCTTATATATTTACTACTGCTGCACATCCTAGATAAAACCTCATCCATTTTATTTTATTTATTTTCAATTCAACCATTCAAAAGTTTTCCTGTTTATTTAAGAATATTTTTATATAATCATATGTTCCGTGAAAATGCAAGATAATCAGACTCTTTACCGTCTCTGTAAACTATCTCAAAGATAGAGTTTACAACACTAAGGGAAAATATGATGCCCCATTTTGATGTAAATCTTTAGGAATACAAATATTTAAAATGTACATGAGGCCCGGGCTGATCTGGTAGTTGCTGTCTAAATACCATCGAGTTTTGGCAATAACATCGGATCTCTTAAATGGACTGTAAAGGAAAAATGACGAATGGGGGTATCAAATTCATACGAACATTTATATACATAAAATTTTGTATAAAAATTTAAACAGTTCATATTCAGCAAATACGTAATACAGATGTAGACAAGTGACCAGTATACTTCACTCCCATTGGTGGAAGTTCTGGTCACGTGATACGGACGTATATATAATATTATCAATTATATCAATTAAAATAAAAAATTATTAAATTCAAATAATAATAGGAGCAAACCTAAGTTATTCAGGCTCCTCTGGGATATCCTCGTTTTCCGATTGGTTGCGTAATTACTGAATATGATCTGTTTAAAACGTAGAAGTTTATACCAAATCCTATGTATATAAGTTTTCGTATAAATTTGACGCAGTTTTATATCAATTTCTCGAGACATGAACATGCTTAGGTTTCAGTCTATACCCTTTCATTTTTCCTTTACAGTCCCTTAACATCATTCGTTTATTAAAATTTTGTATATAAAAATACTAAATACAACTCCTCTCTATTCCAATTTACCATCCACCTAGTTTTATAGTCTTTCATTTGCCTACCCTCTAGAATTCTAGCGTAAAAAAAAACATTTAAATAATTGAATTGTTTATTTGATCTAACTGTATCAGCATAAAAAATTACCATTGAGCTTAACTCCTGACTCCGGACTAGACTTGTTAACTTGAAAATATAAAGTTCAGGTTCAGTTGTAGGAAACCTAGGCTCAGGGTAGGATATAATCAATTCTAGATAGTTGTAGGAAACCTAGGCTCAGGGTAGGATATAATCAATTCTAGATATATACAAGAAACCTAGGCTCAGAGTAGGATATAATCAATTCTAGATATAAACAGGAAACCTAGGCTCAGGGTAGGATATAAACTATTCTAGATAGATGCAGGAAACCTAGGCTCAGGGTAGGATATAATCAACTCTAGATAGTTGTAGGAAACCTAGGCTCATGGTAGGATATAATCTATTCTAGATAGTTGCAGGAAACCTAGGCTCAGAGTAGGATATAATCAATTCTAGATAAATGCAGGAAACCTAGGCTCCGGGTAGGATGTAATCAATTCTAGATAGTTGCAGGAAACCGTGGCTCAGGGTAGGATAGAATCAATTCCAGATAGTTGCAGGAAACCTAGGCTTCGGGTAGGATATAATCTATTCTAGATAGTTGCAGGAAACCTAGGCTCATGGTAGGATATAATCTATTCTAGATAGTTGCAGGAAACCTAGGCTCAGAGTAGGATATAATCAATTCTAGTTAGTTGCAGGAAACCTAGGCTCAGGGTAGGATATAATCAACTCTAGATAGTTGCAGGAAACCTAGGCTTCGGGTAGGATATAAACTATTCTAGATAGTTGCAGGAAACCTAGGCTCATGGTAGGATATAATCTATTCTAGATAGTTGCAGGAAACCTAGGCTCATGGTAGGATATAAACTATTCTAGATAGTTGCAGGAAACCTAGGCTTCGGGTAGGATATAAACTATTCTAGATAGTTGCAGGAACCCTAGGCTCATGGTAGGATATAAACTATTCTAGATAGTTGCAGGAAACCTAGGCTTCGGGTAGGATATAATCTATTCTAGATAGTTGCAGGAAACCTAGGCTCATGGTAGGATATAAACTATTCTAGATAGTTGCAGGAAACCTAGGCTTCGGGTAGGATATAAACTATTCTAGATAGTTGCAGGAAACTTTTTCTTGTTCCTTGCAACAAATTTGTTGTCAATTTTCATATACTTTTGTTCAATCCTTCTTGAAAAAAGACAGATTTTCAGTACGACAACCTTCATTTGGTTGAGAGAGGATAAATGCAATTATGTAAAATGTATAAATCCCTCCTCCCCTATCTCTCCTAAGTGATTGAATGTTTGTCTAAGGTTTAAATAAAGTTTTTATGCTCCGTCACATGTTAACTAAACCAACAAAGAGTTTAGCGACCTAAACAATTCATTTAATGGGTTAACAACGTTCCTTCCCTGGTAGTTTATCCAACTTTAAATTGAATAGTTAAATATGCAGTTGTAGAATAGCCTGTACTCGAGGTTGTTTTCAAACTATATAAACTAGGTTTCAACATTTACAATATTCACTTGAACAAACTTTACTTTCAACTCCAGGTGTTGTTGTCAAAGCCGTTAGATACACACGAGATGTTTCAAATACCTCGGTAGATACACATCAAGATATCTCAAATACATCAGTAGATACACATCAAGATATCTCAAATACATCAGTAGATACACATCAAGATATCTCAAATACATCAGTAGATATACATCAAGATAACTCAAATACCTCAGTAGATCCACATTAATATATCTCAAATACATTAGTAGAGAAACATCAAGATATCTCAAATACATCAGTAGATAAACATCAAGATATCTCAAATACCTCAGTAGATACACATCAAGATATCTCAAATATCTCAGTAGATACACATCAAGATATCTCAAATACCTCAGTAGATACACATCAAGATATCTCAAATACCTCAGTAGATACACAGCAAGATAACTCAAATACCTCGGTAGATCCACATCAAGATAACTCAAATACCTCGGTAGATACACAGCAAGATATCTCAAATACCTCGGTAGATCCACATCAAGATATCTCAAATACCTCGGTAGATACACATCAAGATATCTCAAATACCTCGGTAGATACACAGCAAGATATCTCAAATACCTTGGTAGATCCACATCAAGATAACTCAAATACCTCGGTAGATCAACATCAAGATATCTCAAATACCTCACTAGATGCACATCAAGATATCTCAAATACCTCGGTAGAACCACATCAAGATATCTTAAATACCTCAGTAGATACACAGCAAAATATCTCAAATACCTCACTAGATGCACATCAAGATATCTCAAATACGTCGGTAGATCCACATTAATATATCTCAAATACCTCAGTAGATGCACATCAAGATATCTCAAATACCTCGGTAGATCCACATTAATATATCTCAAATACCTCAGTAGATACACAGCAAGATATCTCAAATACATCAATCGGTAGATCCACATTAATATATCTCAAATACCTCAGTAGATGCACATCAAGATATCTCAAATACCTCGGTAGATCCACATTAATATATCTCAAATACCTCAGTAGATACACAGCAAGATATCTCAAATACATCAATAGATACACATCAAGATATCTCAAATATCTCGTTAGATACACATCAAGATATCTCAAATATCTCGGTAGATACACATCAATATTTCTCAAATACCTCGAGTAGAAAGACAGCAAGATATCTCAAATACCTCAATAGATACACATCAAGATATCTTAATTACCTCAATAGGTACACATCAAGATATCTCAAATACCTCAGTAGATACACATCAAGATATCTCAAATACATAGAGTAGATCCACATCTAGATATCTTAAATACCTCAGTAGATACACATCAAGATATCTCAAATACCTCAGTAGATACACATAAAGATATCTCAAATACCTCAGTAGATACACATCAAGATATCTCAAATAACTCAGTAGATACACATCAAGATATCTAAAATACATTAGTAGATAAACATCATGATATCTCAAATACCTCGAGTAGATACACATCAAGGTACATTTCTGATTAAGTACCTCCTGTTCTATCTAAGTACCTCCTGCTCTGACTAAGTATCTCCTGTTGTATCTAAGTACCTCCTGTTCAATCAAAGTACCTCCTGTTCTCTCTGGGTACATTCTGCTCTAACTTTAGGTACTTCATGCTGTATTTCCTGCTCTATGTAAGTACCTCCTGCTCTATGTAAGTACCTCCTGCTCTATGTAAGTACCTCCTGTTCTATTTAAGTACCTACTGCTCTATATCCGTATACCCCCTGTTCTATCTAAGTACCTCCTGTTCTATATCAGTATACCTCCTGCTCTATGTAAGTACCTCCTGTTCTATCTAAGTACCTCCTGCTCTATCTAAGTACCTCCTGCTCTATCTAAGTACCTCATGTTCTCTTTAAGTACCTCCTGTTCTATCTATGTACCTCCTGATCCATATCAGTATACCCCCTGTTCTATGTAAGTACCTCCTGTTCTATCTAAGTACCTCCTGCTCTATCTAAGTACATCCTGTTCTCTTTAAGTACTTCCTGTTCTATCTATGTACCTCCTGCTCTACATCAGTATACCCCCTGTTCTATCTAAGTACCTCCTGTTCTATCTAAGTACCTCCTGTTCTATGTAAGTACCTTTAGAAAATATGTCTGGATGGAATACCGGGAGAACTCAGGCTGGAAACCTAAATTATCCGTCTCAAGGGTAAACTTTTTCTTCAGAGCTCATTATTTATTAATATTCTGAAAGTTAAAATGATGATAAGCATTTTTCAATCTATTTTAATCCATTTTTTATCAAACATTTATCATGACTTTTTTGATAAAAAAAATGAAAATAATTGGAGAAAATAAAACAATTATATTTATTCCAAAACTAGTTTCCGACATATTTTCAATAGCATAAGATAGAAACTATCAGAACCTGGTTTTAACTTAGAACTTTGAATTTAAACTGAATTGATGTTTCATCGAAGTTTGTGAATATTCAGATTTAATCAATTAAGTTTATCGATCATCAATAATTTCCACATTTAAATTAAATCAGATGAAAAATATCCTAAAATTGTTTTAGTATTCTATTATACTTTGGTATAATTTAAATAATATAAAATAGCATTTATTTGTTTTTGTTTTTCTGTCAGAAATGGAACCATTACTTGCAATTTAGGAGTTTCAACTCAATAACAAAGAAACAGTTAGATCGAATTGATTTGATTTTTTTAAAACCAGAATTCCCCTCATCCCCTTGCTACCCCTCCTAGTTACCAACTCTCCTAGTTACCAACCCCTCCTAATTACCAACTCTCCTAGTTACCAACCCCTCCTAATCACTAACCCCTTTCAGTTACCTAATCCTCCAAGTTAACAACCCGTCCTAGTTACCAACTCTCCTAATTACCAACCCCTCCTAGTTACCAACCCGTCCTAGTTACCAACCCGTCCTAGTTACAAACCACTCCTAGTTACCAACCCCTCCTAGTTACCAACCCCTCCTAGTTACAAACCCTTCCTGGTTACCAACCCCTCCTGGTTGCCAACCCCTCCTAGTTACCAACCCTTCCTAGTTCTCAACCCCTCCTAGTTACCAACCCCTCCTAGTTACAAACCCCTCCTGGTTACCAACCCGTCCTGGTTGCCAACTCCTCCTGGTTACCAACCCTTCCTAGTTTCTAACCCCTCCTAGTTACCAACCCCTCCTAGTTACCAACCCGTCCTAGCTACCAACCCCTCCTAGTTACCAACCCCTCCTAGTTACCAACCCCTCCTACTTACCAACCCCTCCTAATTACTAACCCCCTAACCCTCCTAGTTACCAACCCATCCTAGTTACCAACCCCTTCTAGTTACCAACCCGTCCTAGCTACCAACCCCTCCTAGTTACCAACCCCTCCTAGTTACCAACCCCTCCTACTTACCAACCCCTCCTAATTACTAACCCCCTAACCCTCCTAGTTACCAACCCATCCTAGTTACCAACCCCTTCTAGTTACCAACCCCTCCTAGTTACCAAGCCTTCCTAGTTACCAACCCTTCCTAGTTACCAACCCGTCCTAGTTACCAACCCCTCCTATAGTTACCAACTTCTAGTTACCAACCCCTGTTTTTGTTACCAACCCTCTTTAGTTATTAACCGCAATATAGAATAGTGTATTTTTATTTAAATCAGCAATCAAATCAGTAAAAATCAAGTTTAATTTTGAAAATAAAAATAAAATTTAATTATTTTAGTTTAAACAGATCCAATTCTACGATGCAACTCCCTCACGGTAACATTTTTGTTTCATTTAGTTTAATGGTTTCACTGCAGCTTTCAAATCTTTTAAAATCATACTTTTCAAACAAGTATAACAATAATTTAGACTCACGCGCTTTGAAATCTTTGTATCCAGGGCTAACAAAAGTACATAGAATCGGAAAATTGGAGCAATGTCGATCCGGTTTCCCTCGTTCGTAAATAATTTCATAAATCCGTAGATCACTATGATACATATAATTAGTTTTTGTGCAAACAACATTGGAGCAACTAGGAAAAGGAACTCGAAAATACATTAAAAAGTATCAAGTTTGTTTTTAATAGAAGAACCGTCCCCCGTTTAAGTTCTATAGTATCGCCAAGAACCTGATTTAAAATTATAAAGGTGCATATCCGTCTGGATGCTGGACCACAACCAACCAGAGAACTTACAAAGCTGAACCGGTTATACAGAGAGCAAGGTGAACTATAATCATTTTGTGCTAAATTACTGATACAGTTTTACTGCCCCATAACTCCTCCAAATTTTCTTTCCCGCCAAAAAGTGAACAAAAACAGATGTGTTTGGTTACATAAGAATTTCAATAGCCCAAAAAAATATTATATTTTCAATACTTTTAAACTAAAATGAATTTAATGTAGGTTTAACCATTTGATCCAGATACTTTTCATACTCTTGATTCAGATACCTTTTATACTCTTGATCCAGATACCTTGCATAATCTTGATTTAGATACCTTTCCTTGATTCAGATACCTTTTATACTCTCGATCCAGATACCTTTTATACTCTTGAGTCAGATACCTTGCATAATCTTGATTTAGATACCTTTCCTTGATCCAGATACCTTTTATACTCTCGATCCAGATACCTTTTATACTCTTGATTCAGATACATTTTATACTCTTGATTCAGATACCTCTTATACTCTTGATCCAGATACCTCTTATACTCTTGATCCAGATACCTTTTATATTCTTGATTCAGATACCTTTTATACGAGTGCTCCATATTAATGCAGATACCTTTTATACTCTTGAGTCAGATACCTCTTATACTCTTGATCCAGACACCTTTTATATTCTTGATTCAGATACCTTTTATACGAGTGCTCCATATTAATGCAGATACCTTTTATACTCTTGAGTCAGATACCTTGCATAATCTTGATTTAGATACCTTTCATTCTCTTGATCCAGATACCTTTTATACTCTCGATTCAGATACCTTTTATACTCTTGATTCAGATACATTTTATACTCTTGATTCATATACATTTTATACTCTTGATTCATATACCTTTTATACTCTTGATCCGGATACCTTTTATACTCTTGATTCAGATACCTTTTATACTCTTGATCCAGATTCATTTTATACTATTGATTCATATACCTATTATACACTTGATCCGGATACCTTTTATACTCTTGATCCAGATTCATTTTATACTCTTGATTCATATACCTATTATACTTTAGATCCGGATACCTTTTATACTTTTGATCCGGATACCTTTAATACTCTTGAGCCTATTTAATTTTTTAGTCGATTTTTTAAATTATCAATTCCACATGATTGCACATACTATTTATTGCTTTTATCATTTCAGTGATATACCGCAAAGAATTTTTCATTATTTTAGATTATAGTAATATAAACTTAATTTCCTTAATTAGTTTCCGGTGTATAAAGTTACTGCCTGATTATCCTAGGCCTGAAAATAGTAAGGCCCTGTAGACACGAAACATCAATTTCAAGTTAGTTCGGTGACAATTACCTTCATTATCCAATATCTAAGGCCTGGCTTCAGTTTGTTTGTTCAGAAGTACATATTTTTCAATCAGTATTACAGGACCCAGGGAGTTCCAAGAAACATGAGGATTAAACAACTATAAAATTCAGCAATTAATATCAATGATACAGTTTAAACAAACAAAATTAAAAATCTATCTCAGTTTTTAAAGAATTCTGATTTCTTTCTTTGGTTTTTAAATAATGTCAGAAATAATAACTATTTACATACAGTTTTATAAGCATATGCGCAATACAAAATAAAAACCTTTTTACACTATAATTGTCCACAAAAGACTTTAATAAGTGAAAATCATAGGGAAAATTGAGTTAATATAAGACATAGAGTGAATAATGAATTTCATGAATCAGACTGAATATAAAATTTGTCTTATTGGAAAAATTCTTCTTCTTAATTGCATTGCTCTCTATATTTATATTTGTATGAAACTTAAAAGAGAAAGCTAGTAAAAGACTAAATATGCAATAAATACAGCATATCCCCATATTTGTTAACCTGAACATGCCTAGCTATATTGAGCTACGTAATATGATTAAAACATGCATTGTGATTAGATTAACTACGTTTATGTCTTTCCTTGTTAATCTTTTAAATATGTACATTGAATTTAAACTACGCTGTATATATATTGATATAGAACTTGTAATTGCGTCGATTCATGTTAACTTGTAACATAGGATATCAAAATAAATTAGTTGATATAGAGACTACGCATTGATTACTTCGAGCTTTGAGATTTGGCATTCATCAATTAAGAGCTTGTTTGGTAGCTACGCTTGTGCCCCTGTGTGACATTCAGAGCTGATGAGATTGTGCCCAGTGGTTTGGAATTGATCGACTAAGATCTTGTTTGATAGCTACGCTTGTGTCCATGTGTGACATTCAGAGCCGATTGTGTCCATTCGTTTGACATTGATCGCTGACGGGTTGTACCTGGATCGATACAGTTCTGGACAAAGTTTTAAGAGTACGGAATTTGCTACAAATAGACATTAGTTCTATCTAATGTTTCTGTAAAGTGAAAACATACGAGCAGTCAGCTGTACAGTTAACAGAAACCGGTTTATATAAGTACGCTTATAGGACGAGTTCTGGAACATTCTCTTCACAGAAACATCAGACGGAAATAAAAATATTAAAGATTTATTGATAACTTGATTATATTTAATTCTTTTTTTCGTCCAATCCCTTTAAAATGAATTGTGGTAATTAATCCGTGAATGTAAATATTTCATGTTTATTGTTTCCATAACATTTATTTTTGTTTCAGGTCAATGGCCGAGCTCTATAGAGAAATCAACTTCCAGCAACAACTGGACCTATTCAATCGTTAAAAATGTTGGATAACAATTGTAAACCAGATTTAAAACATAATATAAAATATAGAGGAAATAAACAAAGTTAGATCCAGCTACTATTTATAGTATCTTGTTTATGAGCCTAGCAGAAATATAAGAAATGATGGTAAATAATTTTCAACATAAAATATAAGCACATATAAGCACATATTTGAATATCATGACAGAATTTTTTTTAAAGTCATAATGAAGATTTCAGGAATTGCTATTCATATCGGTATTCTTTACCCTCAAACTGGTAAATGAGGAATACATTGTCGTTGTCTATTCAGGAAAGTTGATTGATTCATCATTCCCTTCTTTGTCATTGGAAATTAACAATTTCTAAAAGAGATAGACATGTTTTGTCTCGAAGGTTTAAAAGACATGTACTTAAATGAAGGACCATTTAACATTCCGTTGTGAGTTCTGTAAGGTGGATCATTTTTAACTATCCTAGTTATAATTAGGCCTGAGCAAAGTTCCTTTACAACGGCGGTTTTAGAACGTTAAAATTTATTACTACATGAAATAATTGGCTGGCACCGTGAACGATTTCAAAAATATCAATCGTTAAACCCGTCAAAATAATTTAAAAGCCGATAACTGAACGAAACGGAACGTTCAGTTCCTATCTGGAAAAAAACGAATACCTGAAAAGTTAGTCCGTTCCGTTATTTTACCGAACAATTTGAAAAAAGTCTGAATGTGCCCAGCTCTAGACGTAAACGCTAACCCAGCATAAACTGTAAAAAATACCCTTTTCTTTCAACGGTCGCTTGTAAAAAAAGCACTTTAAAAATAGTGAAAAACTTAATTTCAAAGACAATTAAAAAAAATATTTCTCGGTGAACAACTTCATTGCAGAGACAATTACAAAGTAAAAAATAAGAAAATACCATTTAGAAATTTGATATGTTAATGCTGAAATATCTACTTTTGGAACTAAAGTATTCTTGTTACGTATTAGATCAAACTACAGTTTCCTTAATTATAAAGTAAAAGTATTCTTGTTACGTATTAGATGAAACTACAGTTTCATAAATTATAAAGTTAAAGTATTCTTGTTACGTATTAGATCAAACTACAGTTTTATCAATTATAGAGTTAAAGTATTCTTGTTACGTATTAGATGAAACTACAGTTTCATCAATTATGGAGTTAAAGTATTCTTGTTACGTATTAGATTAAACTACAGTTTCATCAATTATAGAGTTAAAGTATTCTTGTTACGTATTAGATCAAACTACAGTTTCCTTAATTATAGAGTTAAAATATTCTTGTTACGTATTAGATGAAACTACAGTTTCATAAATTATAAAGTTAAAGTATTCTTGTTACGTATTAGATCAAACTACAGTTTCATAAATTATAAAGTTAAAGTGTTCTTGTTACGTTTTAGATCAAACAACAGTTTCATCAATTATAAAGTTAAAGTATTCTTGTTACGTATTGCATCAAATATCGTCTTACAAATTTCTCAATTCTGATTTATATTTAAGATTCTAGACAAAAAGTGTTGAACGGATGAAGTCAATGAAGAGAATATGTTGAAGATATATATACATATTACATACTACTAAAACCTGATTATTTAACCAAGTTAAAATAAAGTAAAATGAACCAAAGATTGAAATTTTCTATGTTTTCAATCAAAACTAGCGCCGTAATGTAATAAGTTTTGTTGTAGATGTTGAACTTAAATAGGCGAATACAAAAATCTAAACACTGTAAAGGTTTTTTGAAAATATCTTTTAGATGTAGATAGATATTACTTTGGGCGCGGTGAGATAATTTTTAGTAAACAGGGAGCTGACTTTTAAGTAACTTTACTCCAAACATGAAATGCAGTCATTAAATCAGTTAATTGGATTTAAGATTCGGCTCGAATAAACTATGCCTTGTTTCTTAGTTTTTGTTGACCAAACCAATAAGAAAACTAATTGAAAATTTGATTTAAGTCAATACAGATGGCATGATTGGCATTGCCGGTTAAGGAGCGCGCATGCCGCAAAACACGTTTGGGTGGCGGTGATTACTTATTACACCAGAGGTTGCTGCGTTTTCACTTAAAAAAATAACTATCAAAAAAAAATTTCAAAATCGTTCGAACGGTTTCGAATTGAGAAATCACCGTAAGGCCCCGAAAAAATATTTTGAAATATTTCATGTTACACATCAGTTTCTTGGAAATTTGATGCTTAATTCAATTCTAAAAAGCGATTTATGAAAAATAAAAAAATAATGAGTTAGAGCTAGAAAACTCATCAAAAACATTAAAAAGTTTTTAAACAGATTTTGGACCATTATTTTGCTATAAAACTTCTTTAATTTTTAATACTTTTAAAAGCACTTTTCAGAATTGAATTCACCATAAAATTTTCAAGAAAATTGTTTATAATATGAAATTTTTCAAATTTTTTCAAGTGAAAACGCAGCAATCTCTTTTGGGCGGATAGCTTGATTCCAATATTGATCACACTTAATATATATATCATTATTATCATTGTTTTTAAAGCAAGTTTCTCGTATACGAACCATGGGTCTTTTTTGTGTTTACATTGAATAACCATAGATTTAATATATATTTTTATTTCACAGATAATCTGAATTATGATCATTTTTGTCTGAAAAGTTCTATCCAGGTGTGTTTACTTCGTTTATTAGTATTAGCATAATGTAGCGTCAATAAAAGATGTTCTGAAAGTTTTCTTGAAACCATTTTCTATTATACCGAATGTCGTCTTCCTTTGAACTAATGCGGGAAAGCTAATATTGATCCTGGTTTCGTCCAGTGTACACTGTACACCCGTTGCATTCGATCATCCTGTCTCCTTAACAGATGATTATTATTATTCATGAACTTATTTATATTTTAGAAAAAGATGCATTGAATTGTGAATTAAAAGTTTCTTGAGGAAGTAAAATTTAAATATTTTAGTCGTTCAAAATAATTTACATGTTGAGTTGAACTAATGTTAATTTATGGATAAATCATTTTTTACAAAAATAGTAATAATTATAGGTTAACCTTCTTATAAACCTATTTCAGATAAAATCAATGAGAATGTGACGGAAACGCTTAAAATCAGAAATAAAGCTATTAAGGAATACATGATACATAAACACCAACATGATACATAAACACCTTCATGATACATAAAAAACTACATGATACATAAAAAACTACATGACACATAAAAAAACTACATGATATATAAAAAACTACAAATATCTGTGCTTATTTTATTATAATCTTTTAAACCCTAACTGTTATACCATGATACATGGGTGTCCCACATCAAATCGGACTAGATTAAAAAACACCTTTTCCGTTGTTGTCGATTTTAACTGTACAGATGGGCCTGACAACTATTTGAAATAATATCGAATTATTGTGAGTAACTAAATAGATAAAAAGAAACATCTATAGATATAAAGTAGTAATCTTTGTTTGTTTGTTAGATGTAGGATCAGAACTCAGGAACCCCTTAAACGACTTGCCTCAATAATTGGGAAAACTCGGGAGAACAACGGGAATGTTATTAGCTTGGTTTTGAGATTCTAAATTGAGTGGGTCGACTTGTTTCGGTAAAAAAAGCTAAAATCGTATTTTAAGAATTAGCGCGGGTAAACGGCGGGAGTAACTATGAGTAACCTGGACAACGCTGGGTTCCCAAGCTATTTTTCTATAATCATATAAAATCTGCAATTAGAATCGTCACCATGGACAATAAACAAACAACACTGTTAGAATAACCCCTAACATTCTGCTTCTAATACAGTACTGTACGAAAATGTTTTCGAAATTACTACAGAATTTCAGGGATATTAAAATTCTGATATCTTTATAATTTAAAAACAAAATGTGAGTAGATTCAATTTATACTTCCTCTAATTCGATATTACGAAAACAAGTGTTTTTTACCGTGAATAATTCACAATTTGACCCAATTGATTTTCCCCGGTCCATGAGTTCGTGACCAACAAAGATTGATTTCTGAATAAGTAATAAATCTATTATTATAATTATTGTTGGATTAAGAAATAAAAGTTTCCTAGCTGTCATCATGTAAACCATAGACTGCATAGTCAACTCCATTTTTGTTCTATTATTTTCAACTAAAACATACTTAGAGCACAGACTCCGCTAGAACAGCTACTGGAAGAAATAAAGTTCCAGAGAAGAAAGGAACTACGTAGCTTCTCACAGGTTTTAATTCTAAAATATCAACAAAATAAAAATGATTTTATAATGAAATATTAAAGAATTTACGATATTTTTAAGAACGCCTTGTTTGATGCATGATATATATTTAGATATTCTATGGAATACCAAGAAAATTTTCAAGAGAATCGTAAAAATGACAAATTAACAGAAAATAAAATAAAAATAAAAATTTAACGATTGCGATAGGAATATTCTAAACTGTGTTTAGGATCCTGGGTTTGCCCTGGCCCACAGTACAACCTACTGGACGGATCTATTTGTCAGGTTCGGAGAAATCAAACACTTTGAACAAGTCTAAATGTGAAAGTTGGCGCGAGTTCAACAAAATTAATTATCTCTTGCTTTAGACACTTCTTGTTCCAGTCTGAACCAAGTATAGACTCAGATGATCTTCTCTTCTTTGTTAGGTATTGGATTAAAGGGACTATTCATGGCAGCAATAATAACCCCAGATTACAAGGATTAAAAGCTTCCCCACCCCTAATATTTCTGAAATTTTAAATTCTCTAGGTAAATCTAGGNATAATACCCCCAGATTACAAGGATTAAAGGGACTGATCATGGTAACAATAATACCCCCAGATTACAAGGATTAAAGGGACTGATCATGGTAGCAACAATACCCCCAGATTACAAGAATTAAAAGGACTGATCATGGTAGCAACAATACCCCAAGATTACAAGGATTAAAGGGACTGATCATGGTAGCAATAATACCCCCAGATTACAAGGATTAAAGGGACTGATCGTGATGGCAAAAATACCCCCAGATTACAAGGCCCAAAGAGACCATTTATGGTAGCAATAATACCCCCAGATTACAAGGCCCAAAGAGACCGTTTACGGTAGACCCCCATTCATTTTCTTTAAAAAATAGTTCCATTGTTAAGAAAACGAGAGATTCCAACTCCTCAGTTCCTCTCCAACAGGGTTGAGAGTGAAGTTGAAGTGTTCAGGTATTAATCATATTTCTCCCCTGACTTTAATTCTAGGAGATTACTTAAAAATAGCATGGCATGTTTTACCACAACAGTACTCATTAACGCTTTTTCTGTTCAAAATAAGAAATTCACGTTTAAATCATTGAAAATTTATCTTATTCAATTGAGGTTTTTGAGGTTTCTCTGCTATAGTGACTGGCGCATTTCTCCTTCATATACAATATACAATCAAACTAAACACGACAATATCATACACATCATTGGTCAATAAGATTCAAAGGGTACCGTTGTGAATCGACCATGCCTCTCTTCCTCAGATTTTTTTTAGGAGAGACAGTAGAAAGCTTCCAATAGGAGATCCTGATGTAGATTGGGAGGAAACTATTTATTTAAACCTTGTTGTTCATATGTTTGATTATACAATCACAGTTGCAATCTGTACAAGGACATCACCGTCTAATCTCCAGGTAGGCTTGGAGATACAGAGGTCAATAACTGGTTCCTTTTCTAGAACTTTAAAGTTTTTGGACTTTTAATAGGCACCACAGAGACACTGTGAACTCGTGAGGTTCCAACATTTTTAAACTTATTCAGTAAAAGTTTTTTTTTAAACATTAATAAATTTCAATCAAAAGAGAAAAAATCAAGAAAATAAAACGATAGTTTTTAGTTTGATATTTGCATAATGCATATATCTCCTCTCAGGGTTGTAAGAAAAGCAAAAGTTTAGAATGAACAAAATTTTTGAAACGTTTTCGATTTTTGTAGAACCTTATTAAAGTCCAAAAACCATAAGTTTTAATAAACGAACCAGTATATTATTCAGTCGCAGATATAGTAGACAATATACAGAAATATACTCGAGGAAACTTTTTCTATTAAAATTCAAAACCTGTTTTTTGTTATTTTCTTTTCACTTTCTATGTTTTCCAAAAACCAAACTTAAGTAGAAATATTTTAAACCGGTTCAGGGTTAAGTCGAACATTTTTAAAGCGGTCAATTTCGATTGGTATCAATTGGCTCGGTCTTAGTGTAGATTGAAATGCGCAATTTAAAAAACTGGGACCTATCATTCAACGGGATTTTAAAACTGGGACCTTTCATTCGAAACCCAAAAATTGGGACCTATCATTCAAAGGATTTTAAAAACTGGGACCTTTCATTTAAAGGATTTAAAAAACTGGGACCTATTATTTAAAGGATTTTAAAAAATGGGACCTTTCATTCGAAACCCTAAAACTGGGACCTATCATTCAAAGGATTTTAAAAACTGGGACCTTTCATTCAAAGGATTTAAAAAACTGGGACCTATCATTTAAAGGATTAAAAAACTGGGACCTATCATTTAAAACATTAAAAAACTGAGACCTTATAGCACTTAAAGAATTCTAATAACTGGGACCTAGCATTTAAAACATTTAAAAAAAACTGGGACCTATCATTTAAAGCATTTTAAAGGGGTTATTTCAACTAATCTTCTGAACCTACTGCTGCATGGGAGCTATCATAAAATTATCAAATTAACTAATCCAATATTACTGTTGTTGTATCATCTTAATTTAGATTATTCGGCGAGCAAGTCAGAAGGTTTACGCAACCCCTAGTCACCGACGCATGGATAGTAAAGCAGACGGAGAGGAGATTATATATCCTTATCTCTGTTTCTCTGTGGATAATTTTGACGAGGCTTTTGAGGATATTCAGGTGAATCATTCATCGGTACTAGTTCAAACTACGGACCCAGAGATGGTACAAACGTCAGATGGTACAAAGGTCGGACAGTGCAAACGTCAGACTGGTACAAATTTCGGACTGGTACAAACGTCGGACTGGGATAAACGTCGGACCAGCAGAAACGTCAGTCGGATACATTTATAAGGAAAAACGTCGGACTTTGGTTTAGTTTGAAAAAAGACCATTGTTGTAAGAAATAAATTAAAAATCATTCACTTATTGTGATAAAAATAAAAGATAACCTTTGATATTTCAACCTATGAAATCTATAAGATCAAACAGTTTAATCTATCCTTATCTCTGCTTCACTTGATGGGATAAAGAATGGTTTAATAGTAATAATATGGGCAGTGGTAGGATAGGGTTGAAGAGTTAGTAGGATTTTATGGGACATGATGGGATAAACAAACTTTTTCTTTCATGAAAATCATGAATTAAGTTTTCAATTTTTAAACTTTTCCTTTCTGAAAAGTTAAACAGAATAAAACTTGTCACTTTGCTGATTTTTCTCGTGGAATCAGGATTATATTTTAAAAATAAATTTTGTATGTCTAAAACAGTACTAGGATATATTCAGAAGTAAATATGATATCAATTTTTTAGTAGAGCTTAAACCCATCGTTCCACTGAGCAGTGCATTTGAGAAAAGAATAGAAATATCAAAATTGGTTTTAACATTTTGCAGTTTAAAAAATCTTTTTCTGAACCTGGCGAATTAAATAAGTTAATTTGATAAGTTAAAGTCAAAACGGCATTTATAGTTAAAAACTTACGTACCTCTTTTTGTGTCAAGTTTAATAAAACTACACCTTCATCCTCAAATTGATAAGTATCTTATCAAGGTGTAAATATACTAATGGGCAAATATTTATTTAATCAAGTTATTTTAATCCAGTTCTTCGTTTCCGAAAGCGTATTTTAAGACAAAAAACGGATTAAAAAAAATCTGTCGGGTCCAGATGAGGACTGAAGTGGTTACAATATGCTTCACAGATAGTTCTATCAAATACCAAGTTACTAATGCAAAGAAAGTTAATTGCGGTCGCGTATTCTCTGCGTACATATTGAAACCAGCTCTCTCTTGGCGGATTTTGTAAACAAGAATAGACGCATCAGTGTTCGTCTAGTATCCGAGGAAGATAAAAGCATTTAATTTTGATAATTTTGAAAATTCACATAATAGTGTCTATGACCAGAATATTCTATAGATTATTTTTGTGAAAATTGATTCCATGTCAGGCGAGTCAGGCTGTGACATCCGTCTTGTGTTTATTTTTCCGCCCAAAGACAGTACATTGCAGTACAAAAAATGCGTACACCTCTGAAATAACTTTCCTTGCATTAGTACCTTATCAAGTACGATCTTTGAAGAAAAATCGGAGCGCAAAAAATCTAATCAATTAATCTTAATTACTGTTTTTCCTTTACACATTTTTAAAAATTCAAACCACCTTGAATAATATGAACAGTCCCTTTAAAGGTGCGTGATGGAGAAATGGTTGCTGTAGAGCTGGTTGCCCGTGATTGTAAAGGAAGTATTGAAGCTGTCCTATCCCTGGGTTGTGTCCAGTATGAGGCTGTGAGACGGGTTTATGATGCACGACAAAGCCAAACTGTTTCTCAACGTCTCAGCCAGACAAACCTTATCTCAATATTCATCTCACAAAAGGTTAGATTATTAGTTTTCTCTTTCTAAAGCTAAATGGGAATTTTACCGCAATTAAAAGAAAGGCATGTCCTGTCAGATTCCCCACCATGCCCTTGAAACCTTTATCGCGGTTACAATCACGAATTTATCTTGAAAAGTTTTAATTTGTAATAATTTCCGTCATTGTATTCTGCCTTTAACTTTAGATGATTTGAAGGGGTTGAAGAGTTAGTTGGATATTATAGTACATGATGAGATAAAGAATGGTTTACTATAGTAATAATATGGGCAGTGGTAGGATAGGGTTGAAGAGTTAGTAGGATTTTATGGGACATGATGGGATAAAGAATGGTTTAATAGTAATAATATGGGCAGTGGTAGGAGAGGGTTGAAGAGTTAGTAGGATATTATGGGACATGATGGGAAAAAGAATGGTTTACTATAGTAATAATATGGGCAGTGGTAGGATTGGGTTGAAGAGTTAGTAGGATATTATAGGACATGATGGGATAAAGAATGGTTTAATAGTAATAATATGGGCAGTGGTAGGAGAGGGTTGAAGAGTTAGTAGGATATTATGGGACATGATGGGAAAAAGAATGGTTTACTATAGTAATAATATGGGCAATGGTAGGATAGGGTTGAAGAGTTAGTAGGATTTTATAGGACATGATGGGATAAAGAATGGTTTACTATAGTAATAATATGGGCAGTGGTAGGATAGGGTTGAAGAGTTAGTAGGATTTTATGGGACATGATGGGATAAAGAATGGTTTAATAGTAATAATATGGGCAGTGGTAGGATAGGGTTGAAGAGTTAGTAGGATATTATAGGACATGATGGGATAAAGAATGGTGCATGTTAGAAAATATAAAGATTGGGGATTTAGCAAGGATAAAAAGAAAAGGAGGGGAAAATATCTTTCAAATAAATTCCGATTATACAGTAAGCAATGTCTTCTAAATGTATTTGATGTTAATGTAAAGAAAAACAATTATTACGTGAAATGAGTATCCGTGTAAACTGTGTAATTTCTGTACTTCTGTATTTCATATAATTAGACTAGTTAAAAGCTTAACTTGAGTCTAACAGTCGTCTTCCCATTCCAGAGTTTCATGGGTTTCATTGTAGTAATTTATAAATAAAATGGTCTAAAATGTCTATTTAATCTAAACAATTGGTTCAAGCTTAAAGCTTAAAGCGACTGCAAACGTAATTTTAAGTGACCATACATTACAAGAGGTCTGCATGTATGATAACAATATTACCCATTTACCCTTCGTGAGATCAAATTTTGTAGATTTATCCTTGTTTTCCGATTGGAAAATTATGAACTTTTGAAAACGATATCTGCCAATTGTTAAAAGGGGGAATAGAGCACCTTAAATGTGGATTCACTTGAAACTAAACCAATATTCTCTTTAAAGTGCTAAAATGTTTATTCAAGTGTATCCTGTGTTTCCAAAACTTCTAGAAAGTGCAACAAAAAACTGAGATTTCACTTGACACATTTTCATCTGTTTTTAAAACTTATTCATCTTATTTAAGTTGTTTTAAGAATTTATATCCAAGGAGAAGGTTGAATATATCCTTATACCAGAATATATCTCAGGGGAGGGTTGAATATATTCTTATATCAGAATATATCTTAGGGGAGGGTTGAATATATACTTATATTAGAATATATCGTAGGAGAGGGTTGAATATATTCTTATATTAGAATATATCCTAGGAGAGGGTTGAATATATCAGAATATATCCTAGGAGAGGGTTGAATATATCCATATATCAGAATATATCTTAGGAGAGGGTTGAGTATATCAGAATATATCCTAGGAGAGGGTTGAATATATCATAATATATCTTAGGAGAGGGTTGAATATATCCTTCTATCAAAATATATCTTAGGAGAGGGTTGAATATATCCATATATCAAAATATATCTTAGCAGAGGGTTGAATATATCCATATATCAGAATATATCGTAGGAGAGGGTTGAATATATCCATATATCAGAATATATCCTAGGAGAGGGTTGAATATATCCATATATCAGAATATATCCTAGGAGAGGGTTGAATATATCAGAATATATCCTAGGAGAGGGTTGAATATATCAGAATATATCCTAGGAGAGGGTTGAATATATCAGAATGTATCCTAGGAGATGGTTGAATATATCAGAATATATCCTAGGAGAGGGTTGAATATATCCATGTACGAGGTGAGGGTGAGAAAGGACATGCTGAACTAGCAATCTCTAAACCTAAAGGAGCAGGATGTGATACTCCTAGTTCTGAACCTGGTTGCTCCCTGACAGACCAGTGGGAGGATGGGTTCTGTAGTGAGGAGGAAGGATCGGAGTTGGTTGCAAACTCTAACTTCTCCTTCAAGAAAGGACACCAGAGGTAAGGTTTATAGTTCTTCCATAATATTTTACGCTAGGGTTTCCAGGTTTTAAGCGAGAAAGATAACGATATTTACATATCGATGATCAGACAAAGGTTTAAATGGTACTGTTGTGAATCATATATATACATTTTCACTTGAAATTTTCTTTACGTTCGCTCTCCTCCTTAAAAATAAATATGTCTGCTAACTCAATGGTGTCTCTTGTAACACGAAAATTATTTGGACTTTTGAAAAATACTCCATAAATAAGCCGTTTACAAAGGAATTGAGTCTCTGTCACAAACTCTGATTTTCTAATTACTATATCTTTTGAACCAAATGTTGCAGACCTTAGATATTTCAAACTATGATTTCTGTTAGATCAAATAATCTGAGTTTGAAATTTCAAAGGTTTACAACATTGAGTTCTAAAGATATTTAGGTTTTTAAATATTTGATATTGTTCCAAAGACTCAATTTCTTTAGAATTATTGAAATCCAAGGCTTCAAAACCAAGTTTAGTTTGGTCTTTAAGGTCACCAAGAGCAAATGCCTGCGACACTAAAATTTGTGTCTGATGTAGGATGAAGGAATAGTGAATTCTTGGATAAGAAGTTCAAGCATGAAATTGTCATCCTCGTCCAATTCTTGAGCTGTTTCTGCCAAAAGGCTGTGTTTTCAGCCATGGTTCATTTGCTGTCTAGGGTCACCTTTTTAGATGTATATTTATTGCTTCTAGATACACATAAATAATGAATAACGATTGTATTAAAGGAGAGGAAGATGAGTAGGTCTTCTCTGGGTCCAGAATCCAACGCTACTAATTTGCGTATTTTATAACCCTAAGTAGTATTAACTTTATATGAAGGCTTTAGAACTGCATGGTTCTAGATACCCCCTGAGTAGTATTGACTCTATATCAAGACCCATATTAGAACTGCACAAAGTTTTCATTATCTTTCTTCTGCTCCAACCAGTCCCTAGAGTGCACTTGCCTGAGAAATCCAGCACTGACTAGAATACCCTGATCTTAATCAATAGGTTTTTTTCAGGGAAGATAAAGGAGGATATCAAATGTTAAAAGGATAGAAATTTGCGTAAACCAAAACTAAATTTGCTAAAAGAAAACCTTGATATTATGGCAAAACCAATATGATTTTAGTGTTTTTTAAAATCTTTTTAGGCGACTGAGTGATCCTTCTGCAACTATAGACACCTGGTTGAAAGGAGGTTGGAGATCTAAGTCAGGTTCAAGGTAGGAAACATGGAGATCTCTATAGTTCTTAGTTTGGATGAAAAGTTTTAACTTGAGTAGGTTAACTTTCATAGAGAAAGTTTAGATTCCAGGCGAACCTGGGTTCCCAAGCTAGCTGTAAGGACTCCTACTAAATTTGAATTTATATAGAAATAGGACTTCATACTGAATCTGAATATATATATATAAATAGGACTTCTACTGAATCTGAATATATATATATATATAAATAGGACTTCTACTGAATCTGAATATATATGTTTCCGCCTCCTGTTCTCCAACCGCCACCGCCGCTACTCTTCGCCATTTTTGTGCTCCATAAAGGCACATTGCAAAATGTTTGAATCTAATCATTATTTTTCTGAACCAGGGGAGCTCGTGTGAAAACAGCCTGAGCTATCTTGTAGCTCCCCGGCCACAAAATATATATATGTAATTGTATAGTCATTTTTATTAATATGAATATTGTTAACTTGTGGCCTAATAAATGATTTGATTTGATATATATATATAGGACTTCATACTGAATCTGAATGTATATATATAAATAGGACTTCTACTGAATCTGAATATATATATATATATAAATAGGACTTCATACTGAATCTGAATATATATATATAAATAGGACTTCTACTGAATCTGAATATATAAATATAAATAGGACTTCTACTGAATCTGAATATATATATATAAATAGGACTTCTACTGAATCTGAATATATATATATATAAATAGGACTTCATACTGAATCTGAATATATATATATAAATAGGACTTTTGCTGAATCTGAATATGTATATATAAATAGGACTTCTACTGAATCTGAATATATATAATATAAATAGGACTTCATACTGAATCTGAATATATATATATATAAATAGGACTTTTACTGAATCTGAATATATATATATAAATTGGACTTCTACTGAATCTGAATATATATATATAAAAAGGACTTCTACTGAATCTGAATATATATAATATAAATAGGACTTCTACTAAATCTGAATATATATAGGACTTCTACTGAATCTGAATATATATATACTGTTGATTGCCGCAAGGGATGAAACATCATGTTTAGTAAATCCTGAAATATATTTAAATCTTTTAATTTGAAGTTGATTCTTTAAGTATATATATTTGGTATATGAGTGTGAATATATATATATATGTATATATATAGGACTCCTACTGAATCTGAAGGTCTGGAGAAGTGGATGAATCCTGTGATTGAGATTGAAGCTGGAGATATTAGGGATTGTCTAGATGATGGAACCACTAATCCACTCTGGACCATGAAGGGATATACTCAGGTATAGATTATACATATAGAGGGTTTCAAAATATATAAAACCTTCAGAAATCCTCAAAAACAAAAAAACAATGTCTAAATTTAAGAAAAGATTTTTTCCTTCTTACTAGTTACTTGGTTCAATTCTCAAGTTCAAAAGCCTTATGTCATATAAAGGGTTGACGGTGCCACGAGTTCCACAAAATAAAGTTTATTCCGTATGAACAGATGAAAAGATGAAAAATACATCTACTTTTTAAAAAGCCATAATAAGCTAGACACTAAATTTAACACTAAAAGAAACTGATTACCCTCCTCAAGCTCATCATTTCTAATTCGTTTATCGTTGCAACCTCAAGTCATGGAAAGGAATTAAATCCTTGCAACAAGCTCAAATGTTCTAATCCCTAGATCTTTGCAACCTGATGGTGGTACACCTTTGATATTTCAACCTTAGATTATTTGAGCTAACAGAATTCATAGTTTGAAATAGGGTTGCAAAGATATAGCGAAAAGTTTGTGGCAAAGACTCTCTTCCTTTTGTGATCAAGCATTGATCTCCATCATATGCAGATCTACGGATTAATTTGATTCAATTTGAAAAATTCCGTGGGACCATGCCCTTCAGGTATAACTAAAATGAAGGGATTAAGATAAATGTTAAGATCAAAAGTGCACACAAATTGGATATCGAGATATTCCAAACTTTATATTTGCTACATGAAGAAGTCAAAGTTTAAAATATAAAAGGTTTATACAGGTATTTATATATCAGGTGTTTGATGCAAGTTTTCAGTTCTTTTGTTTGAATGGATATTTAAAACTAAGGAATTAGTCCAAAACTCCAAACTTGGATTATCATTCAGACCACAGCAGTTTTTACGGTTTACTAAACCCTTCCCTTTCCCATTGTGCAGCCAGCCTTAATTTGCTGCAAAAACGCGCTGGGTTCACTACACACCTTGTGCATGGTGCAAAACCTACACTAGATCGGTAAATCCTTGTACGGATTCGGATCCTCCAAGGATTGGACTCATGTGATATATATTCTGTGTTTTCATTACCTTTCAGGATTTATATTTACATCTCCTGCAGTAATTAGGTTAATCCTAGTTACTGAGCTAGACCTAGATCTAAGAAGAACCCAACTCTTCTTCTTATTTTCTACAGTTCTATTTGAACCTGGAGTAAATGTATTTCCCACATTGCATCTCTAGCCTCTCAGTTCGGAGAAACATTTTAAATTAAATTGGAGTAAAGAGATCAATCTAAAGCATTTTATTAAAATGTATAGTCGACACTGAAGCATTAAACTTTGCACATCTAGAACTTTTGCTCAAGATCATGATAACGCGTGTAGCCATATTTATTAATATCATATCTCAGATGTCGAAGATACTTTAAACTGAGCAATATTTTTCCAGAGTTCTGCACGGACAAAGAAAAGAACCTTACTCCGCAGGGATTTAAACATATATTTAAAAATTTTATTTTTCTCTTGGTTGGTTTATTGGGATCATATAAACTCCAAAACGGCGAAAACTTTTAATTATTAAAATTATTTTAAAAATAGTTTAACAGGAACATCTGTGAAATTTTTTAGTGCAGTTGTTTTATTCTTGCACTAAAAGTTGTAAGGAGAAGTTATTGTTTAAGCTGTACGAAGAATAAAATCTTGCAGATATACCAACAACAAAAAGCTATAATTATTTCAAGCCTAGACCTGATTAAATCTAGCTTGTTTGATTTGTCCGTACTTTCATTTACTCTGTAGTAGAAATAATTCGAGTCTAAATGAAAGTTAAGAATGCTCGAGAATTATGAGGAAAATCCGGGAACAGGAGAACCGGAATCCAGAAAGGAGTCAGTCGCCTTCCTCAAACATGAGAACATGTACTCCTGGTTATTAATATGTGTTTATTTACCTATTTAGAGTAAACCACACAGGTATACTTGGTCTTTCTCTAAAACTTTTTAATTATTTTCAGGCTTTTCATGGCTGGAAGGAGACCAAGAGAGCAGGCTGTTTCCCTCTCAAGGTTCAGCTCACCTACCTTACTCTTCCTTGGTGGAACATAATAAAGGATATCCTGGATATACGAGATACTCCACTCCTTAGTTTCTAGATATCCTGGATATATAGGTTATTCCTCCTTGGTTTCTAGATATCCTGGGTATACAGGAAATTCCACTCATTAGTTTCTATTTATCTAGATATACAGGACACTCCACTCCTAAGTTTCTAGATATCTAAATATACAAAATACTCCAGTCCTTTGTTTCTAGATATCTAGATACACAGGAAACTACACTTCTTAGTTTTTAGATATCTAGATATACAGGATACTCCACTCCTTAGTTTCTAGATATCTAGATATACAGGATACTCCACTCCTTATTTTCTAGATATCTAGATATACAGCATACTCCACTCCTTATTTTCTAGATATCTAGATATACAGCATACTCCACTACTTAGTTTCTAGATATTCTGTATATACGAGATATTCCAGGTTATTGATTATTTAAAGGCACATTAGAGGTAATTTCAAGATACCCTACAAAGATTGGAATGCCCGATTCACAACGGTACCCTTTAACCATTATCTTCGACGGTAAAGTAATCCGTTTGTTTATCTCTAAAAATCAAATTTGTACGTTTGCGCGTATGGTGTGAACTCAATACAGCACGGTTTTAAAAAATGTAAATGAAAAAAAAAACAATTTTCTGCTGCTTCTAGAAAGTAAATATTATATTTCTGGAATATAACACATCTTGTAAACACCAATACATACGTTTTTGTGGATAAATAAGGATATCTCGATCCGTCAAAGGAGTAAAGAATATTGTTGTGAATTTGACACGACATTCAACAAACATGAAATTAAGTCTACAGTCCCTTAAACTTAAACTTCAAATATTGAAAAATTCAATGCAATCGTATGCAACGTCCGTATGTGTTTTATATCCGTCAGATCCATGTTTTAATTTTTAGCTGATATTTAAAACCATATCAAATTGTATGTGAATATTTTAGCAAAGGGGATTGAACACTCATCAAAAAATCTAGTTTCCTACCCTATTTCTTTTTAACCTGATGGGTTATATTTCAATATGAGAATTTCTGGCGAGTATTCAGTTCCTTTTCAATTTGTTGCATCATGTACTATAAATGTATAATGTAAGTTTAATGAATATTGTAAAGTGAAAATTAGTATGATTTTGCTAATAGTCGTTTTAAACCCTGTCTTATCTTAGATTCTTTATCTGTAAACTTGTAATCTGTACTATGTAACAGCTTTCCTTGTCGGTAAACCACTTGTCTTTGTAATTGTTAAACTTCAAAATGAATATTTGAAAACCTGAAAACTGAACATTGGGGTTTTTTATCTGAATCTCAAAGAATTATAAATGCTTGCCTTTTTGTATTATTGTCCTATTAAAATATACATTCATAAATTATTCATCAAATATTTTAAATTTTCTGTGCAGCGGCAAAGAAATTGAGTCTTTGTCACAAACTCTGATTTTCTAATCTCTATATCATTGTAACCCAGTGTCGTAGACCTTAGGTATTTCAAACTATGAATTCTATTAGATCAAATAATCTAAGTTTGAAATATCAAAGGTTTACATTACCTGGTTCCGAAGATATAGGGATTAGAACAAATTGAGTTTGTGGCAAAGACTCAATTTCTTTCATAAATTTGAACTGCCTACCGCCGGTTCAAATTTGAACTGCCTACCGCCGGTTTAAATTTAAACTGTCTACCGCTGGTTCAAATTTGAACTGCCTACCGCTGGTTCAAATTTGAATCACTGATTCAAATCCTTCCTTAATCTTTAAAGGAATTGGGTCACAAACTCAAAACTTCTACTACCTATATCTTTGCAACCCAATGTCCTAAACCTTTAATATTTCGAACTATGATTATTTGATCTAACGCAATCAATATAGTTTGAAATATCAAAGGTTTACAACATTGGGTTGCAAAGATAAAGGAATTAGAATATCAGAGTTTGTGGCAAAGACTCAAATCCATGTATCGTTGGTTCAAATTTGAACAGGCAGAAGTTATTGTTCACCAACGTAGCTCAAATTCAGTAAATTTGTTCTCTGGAAGTTAAAGTAAGTGTAGAGGTAAGGACCTTTTATTCTAAGAATTGTCTACCAAATTCACAACGGTACCAGTTAAACTATTGTCCGTGTAACACTAAGAAAAATGTTTTCTTTCAGCCACGGGCAGCCGTAGTACATTTGAATTTCCGAGCTGGGTCAATCTTTCCGGTCCCAGTTTGTACTGTACCTAGTTCTATGGACAGGACTAGCCGGTGCAACAAGGTTGACACGGTCAGACTTTTTGCTTCATATAGGTTGAATTTACTTTTACTAAGGGGCAGAGGTGCGCGCAGCAAATGTGTTAAATTCTTAATTTAATCATTATTGGACCGTAGATAAAAAATCTTGTTAAAAAAAGGCATGTAAATTTAAAAAACGGGTAATATTTTCAATCAAGTTATCCACCCCTCTCCAAACTCTGTGCAGCGCGTCTTTTTTCAAAGAAAAGTATAGTTAAATTATAGGGTTTTGAGTCCATGTTAATTATTTATATTTTGATAAAAATATATTTTAAAGACATAAAAAAAAACGCTGTAGTTGAAGTTGTAAATTTTTTGTACAAAGAACACTACAAAGTGGGAAGAAATTTTTTTGGAAAATTTCAAATATTTAGTTTGATAATAATTTTAGGGCGTATACATGGGAAGGGCAGTGCCTCCCCATAGACCTGTAAAAGGAGGGGCGGGTAGCCCCATCCCCCCCTAGAACTCAGAGCTGAGTTTATGCCTGATATCCAAGAAGCCAAATGTTTTGATATTACAGATCAAATTTTGCCCCCCCCCCCCCCTAGGATCTAAGAGTGGGAGGGGGGGCAAAAAAATATTTCGCGCATATTTGGCCTCCCCCTAGATTTATTTCTGCATACGCCCTTGTGTCACCATAGTCACCATAGATAAATAAATAAACATAGATAGCTTATGTACGCAAAATCACCAAGAATTGTAGTCCGCGAACTCAAACTTCTAGGGGTCAAAGTGTACTTCAATGATAAGCGGGGTGGTTTGGTGTTTTAATGGATTTCATAATGTTCATAATGTTTAATGGATTTCATAAAAAAACCACTCCGAGTGAATTTTATTTTGAATATATCATATTGACAAGAACTGAAGAAGGACATGAGAAGGACTAAACTAACTTAAATTTCTCTCTAAACATCTCTGTACATTTATATCTTTCAAGATGAAAAATGTCGTTTTATGCGCAATCTATCTTTATCTATGTGTGTCACACATAAAATTAAATGAATTTTCATTTTAGTTTGAAATGGGCCGGTGTTCCCCTTGCTCTATTCTACCCTATTTACGCTGTAATCCTTTTTTATGAATATTGGAAAACATAGAAAATCCCACATCAGATAGGGTGCTTTTTAGCTACCAAACAGATATCATCGGAGAAGTATTGAGTACTAGATATATCAGCCATGGAACATTTTACCTACCCAACAGAACTCATCAGAGAACTACTGAGTACGATTTCCATCGGTCAGGGATTCCATTTCCATCGGTCAGGGATTCCATTTCCATCGGTCAGGGATTCCATTTCCATCGGTCAGGGATTCCATTTCCACTAGATATATCAGCCATGGAACATTTTACCTACCCAACAGAACTCATCAGAGGGATTCCATTTCCATCGGTCAGGGATTCCATTTCCATCGGTCAGGGATTCCATTTCCATCGGTCAGGGATTCCATTTCCATCGGTCAGGGATTTCAGATTTCATCGGTGGACCACTGTGTGACATATACATCGGTCATGTAACTTTTCAAAACAAAACAGAACTGATCGGAGAACCACTAAGTAGGAGATACATCAGTCAGGAAACTTTTTAGCTACCAAACGGAACTCTTGAGAACTACTGAGTGACGTATACATCAGCTAAGGAACCTTTTAATAACAAATCAAAACTAATCGGAGAACCACTGAATACCATTTACATCAGTCGGGGAACTTTTAAACAAATATTAACTCAAAATGTCAGATTCATCAGTCAAGGAAATTTTCATCAACAAAACGGAACTCATTGGAGAACCATCGAATATCAGATATATCAGTCAGGGGAATTTTTTTACAACAAAATTTAACTTGACATTTTTTATTACGATTTCAATTTTTCCATAATTGATGCAATTACTACATCTCCTTCCACTACACACTATCTGTATAATCTCTGTATGGCGGGAAAATGAAATGGAAATTCTCCATTACCTGTCGAATAAATCTGCACAAGCTACATACCCACTTACTACTAGAGCACAGAATTAACAGATATAACTGGTTTATTTAATATTTTCATTTTAATTTTAGTTCTTGTAACAAAAATATATTTTTACCTTCTGTCACTTTTTGCTGAACCAATTTATTCTGGAAACTAATATTTCTAGGGTGGTAGGAGATTATATCAATCAAATAAAGACGACTTTTGATTTGAATTTTGATTTATATCAAGCTATCTATCTATCTATCTATTAGGACATCCCAATAACACAAATGTTACCAGGAAACCACCCATCCCGGCAACCCTCCGCCTCCTTTAGGAGTACTTGGGTTACAGAGTTAGCATGACATGTGCAATGATACTGTTATGCCCGAGTGGAAGTAGCCGAAGCCGTGAAGCCCCAACTACTTAGGCTTGTATCTACAGCCTGAATTTTAAGAGAAAGTTAGGTTTATCCTTATTTCCTCCGAGTTTTGGCCGGGTCATTCAATTAAATCTTTTATATTTCTATTCCATACTACGAATTATGTACCTAAGTGTATAGATTAACATATTTTAATAAAGTTTGTTCAACCACTTCACTCTATTCTGCTGCGTGCGTATTGGGTTCGTGGTTGCCGCACCCAATATTATTTTGTTTTGTCAGTTTGAGTGGGTCGTCTTTGTTCCCTCCTTATTAGATTCTGATATGTTTCTCCATGAATTAATATACCTTATTACCAATTCTCCGAAATCATCCATATTCTGGTTGGACTAATGCTCTCATCAATGTTTGCATATACATCATATTCCACACATTATATGCGTGGGTACTCTTTATTCATGAAGTCATTTATGGAGTAGAATTTGTCAGACTAATTACTTCCTCTAATTTCACACTAATTAATCACATCAATACATATGTCATTACTTAATTCCAGGTTCCCTGTTCATGCAATATACTGTCCGTCTATACTGGTTTTCTTTATTCCTGAAGTCATTACCGGACTATAATTTGTTACACTCACTAATTACTCTAATCACACTCATTAGTTACTCTAACCACACTCATTAACCATGGCATTTCATATGTCATTATTTAATCCGGTTTATTTAATTATATTGGCTTGATATAAAGGTAATCCTTTTTCCTGGAGTCAATACTAGTCTACACTTTGTCTGACTCATAATTATTCTAATCCCCCTCCTTAATGATGACATTACCTATGTCCCTACTTAATACTCTCTATTCATGGCATTGCCTATATCATTACTTAATTCACGGTATCCGGCTCATGTAAAAACCTGGCCTGATATATTGGTATTCTTTATTCCTGAAGTCATTACTGGACTAAAATTTGTCAGACTAATTAATTACTATAATCACACGCATTAGTCATGGCATTACATTACTTAGAACATGGTATCCTGGTCATTTGAAAATATTGGCCTGACTAACAATAGTCATGTTATTACACTGATGTGATTAATTAATTTAATGATATTACATAATGTCATTACTCGTTTGTAATTATTCCAATTAATGTTCTATAGTAGCATGAGTAAATGTTATTCATCTTCATTACAGCTGGTTGATCGCTAAATCCACTTTTCATTAACAATTTCACTCTTAAGTTCTTTTTAGTTTATTAGGTAATTAGTCTGCACATGTCCCTCCAGTTCTGGCAGTCCTTGCATCACTCTCCTCACCTCTCATTAGGTAATCGGTCTGGATACATCTCATCCAGCTCAGGCAGTCCTTGTCTCCCACTCACCTAGACACAATACATTAACCATCTAATAGTCCTTTAATTTTACCCTAGGTAACATGTACTGTGGTTTTAGTGTAACAAACTTTATACTAATAATCCATTCACTTAGGTACTGAGCATTACTTTTTACAATTTTTCGGCTGCTGTCTGAATTTTCCATTTAAGTACTGATTGGTTACTTGTGAAGAATAAATGCCTGATCCCTCAATTGTACTTATCCCTGCAGGGTATCGAAGAAGAATCAAATTAATCCGTAGAACGGGATAGTTTGAAGATCAATGCTTGATCTCTCAAGTAAAATTATGCCTGCAGTGCGTGTCCTACATGCACCATGGACTAACTAGGGCGAGTTGCATTCGGTTTCTTCTATTTTAATTCAATCACATTTTGAACTGAACACATTTTTTTCAGAAAGTATATGCCCACAAAAAAGTATGTAAGAAAACAGGCGAAAAATGTATGTTTAAAAGGTCAGATTGTGATCGAAAGTCAAAATAATCAAATTAATCCGTGGAACTGGAGATCAATATGGTTATTGCTTGATTCACAGAAATTTGATTGGAGAGATTGATTCATAAATTCTTTATTTCAGGAAATACTTGATAGCCTAACTACTGACACAGTCATTATAAAGATAGATGTAGAAGGATCAGAGTGTGTGGTAATTTCATTTTTGACATTAATCCTATTCACGCAGGGAGATGGGGTTCCGGGGACCCCTCCCCTCACGTTTTTTGAAGATAACTCAAAATGCATTCATCTGAGGCTGTTTAGATTTTTTAACTTTTCTAACTATCACATGCCCCTCACTTGAAGCAGGGCTTTTACACAAACTGCCTGAGTCCTCAGGCATAATCGACTTAATCTATATTCAGACCAACTTTAGGACATTGGATTTCGACTTTTGATCGCTCTTTGGAAAGCCTTGAACAAAAGGAAGCAGATTGCATATTTTTTGCGAAAAAATTTTGCATCAGTGATTTTAAAATGAATTTGCACATTTTCAGTTTTTCTTGAATTCAAATTTATTTTTAGAAAATTTTGCAAATATTTTTTCATATTTGATTTTGCAGTGACGAGGGCTTTTAAAAAATGTATAATCATATTTCGTGCACATTTTAAATATTTGAAATTTAGCAAATTTGCAAACTTATTTTGCAGATTATTAAAGTGGAGCCTAGAGGCTTTCCAAAAATGTATCAACTGTTATAGATTTGTATCACAATAAGGAAATAGAGGCGGGGGAACCTGGGACCACTGCCCCAGACTATTTTAGGTTAACCAAACGTCAGCCTGAATTAGGTTAAAAGTCAACCTACTCATTCTCAATTTGGATCCTTAAAACTTTGAACATTTGCAAACTTTTTTGCAGACTATTTAAGTGCAGCCCGAGGGCTTTCCAAAAATGTATCAAATGTTATAGATTTGTATCATATTTAGGAAAGACAGAAGGGAGTCCCTGGGACCCCCCCCCCCAGGGTAAACAGACGTCAGCCTGAATAGGGTTAATGGTAGTGTTTGCTAAAAAAAGGGGTCACAGTCGGTATACTTAGAATTATAAGAAAAAGAATATTTTTATTCTTGTAGTTTCTGGCCAAAATAACGGCGAGCCAAAACTTGTAAAAACTGTGGAATATGAAGAGTACACAGTTAAGCAATCTTATGTGTATTTTGTGTTGTTATAGAGCACTATACTGCACTTTTCCTCTGTTTTATTTTCATTTAACTTTTTAAATAAAGACTTAAGTCTAACAGTCGTCTTACATAGCCAGTTTTTTGTCTCTCACTACATAATATTCATAGATAAATACTAATAAGGTTTATTTGCAGGCTCTTACACCTTATTTGACGCAGTCTGAAAAGGAATTTTACGCAACAACAAACTATAAACTATAAACTATAAAAACTAAAAACAATGATATGACCCCCCCCCCCCCCCGACACCACCCCTTTCCCCCTCCTTTTCCCCGCACCAAACTTTAAAATATTTAAACGCTAAAATAACCAGAACATTTGGAATGCAGTGAGAAACAGAAAACTATGGAATGAATGTTGTATTTGTTTCTCCTTCAACTTCAGAAATTATTTTATAACTTTCAACTTATGTCTCAAAAACATGTTTTATAATTGGTTCATTTGCAAATTAGGAAATTCTCCCCGACATTTTATAATATAAAGATGAGACAACAAGATTTCTACTGTGTTCTGATTCTCACTGTACATTTAGTAATTAGTTGTATTTAATATTTTAATATATTGGGTCTCTAATTAATTGATTCAGAATTGTTGAAAAAATGTGTGAAATTAGAAAAAAAATATTCCATACTTTTTAATGGAATGGACATACATCTTTCAAAATATTGATGACTGCTGTCCAGGAATCAATATTCTAATCAAGGTAGGATTTGTGGAAATAACATATCAAAAAGATTATTTTCGCTTAGTTTTTATCATTTTTTTTACATGGTAGTCGTCTATCAAAAATATGTGTTTAAAACTAGATAAAAATTCTTTAAAAAAATGCAAAATATCAGCAAACATTTTCATGGACAATTTGAAATAAAAGCAAAATTGAAATTGCTTGATGATACCTCAAAGGGAAGTGACCTTCCGTGCAAAGATGGCATTGTCCAATTTACAACGGTGCCATCGAAACCTTTAACTGATCTATTTAATTCTGATCATTCATACATATTTTATTACAGTAGAAATGCGCATGTCTTTTTTGTTTTATATTTAGTTTTCGAAATTATAAACATTGATATCTATAACTAATCTTGATCAGAAAAACCTTTAAAGGTACTGTGTTGTGATTAGAGCACTGTCCTCTTATTAATATTTTAATGATTTGAGTTTTTTTTACCACAGAGTGTCTTCAGATTTGAAAACGTCCGAAGTAATTTTCTATCAAAATTTTATCGTTTTACTGAAGAATGACTTACATTACTTTAAATTTCAAAAAGTTTAATGAAAAGTGATATTGACCACAAAACCTTTCCCTTTGTTTTGAAAATATAATATTTGTAATTTTACTCTATACTTTACAGTGAAGCCCAGATATATGAATAGATAGCAAGAGTTTTTTTAAATGTCATATTATATATTTTAGATCAAATGCCGCGGAAAAATGAGTTTAATATAGATACATTAATTGCATTCATATTTTAGGACTATTAATTTACCTTGAATTAAAAATAAAAAGAAGTTTCTTTAGAATTATCAAAAACGTATATCTTATATATCTGGGATTTACTTTAGTATATGAGTAGATATTGTAGCGACTCTATATTTGATAGAATCAGTAAACGTACCGTACATGTAAATTGAATTCTAGCAATACAAAGTTATTTTATCTAACGTGGAAATTACAGATATAATTCAGTTTGGATTCAAATCTGGAAGACAACAATGTTGATCCTTTACAATATTAGTATTGTATTGTAGTATTTTGTAATTTTCAGTTTATTGCTTATCCAGGAATGTCTGACTAAACAACTAATTGAAAGTCAGGCCTTCAAACACTTATTCCTCAAAATTTTCTGTTAGATGTGAAATGGAGATATTTTCTTACTGGTTGGAAAAATAAAATTCACTGCTAAGCGAAGTTTGAAAATTCTGAGAATATCCATTGTAAGAATTCCCCCTTAATAATAACAAATGGTATAAGAAAGATTAGGAAAGAAGCGGAAATTTTTGACAAAAGAATTCTTGATTCTTGTAAGTTCATCTCGGACAGTGCTTCAGAATACGGCCTTGTCTACATCTTTTCCTGGCAGCCAGCAGAGTATAAACTGGTATCATAGGGCATGGTGCACAAAGCACTATAGTATATTGAATTTTGCACACTAGAAATTTACAAGCTTTCTTCAGTAAATCTTTAAAAGGAGGAGTAAAAAGAGGAGTAATGTTTAAAGAATGGAAGATTTCTATATAACACAAAATTTACCTTAATTTGACTTAAACTACTGTAGTCAAGGTTTAATATTAATACAATGAAGACGATTTTTGATTTCAATATGAAACAACATTTTTTTCAAAGTATGCAAGCTTACAAGTAAACAAAAAGAAGCTTCTCTTTGTTTAATGTTTTTGTGTGTCCCTGCTGCTTGAAAGCTTAGCTTAACGTTTGATAAATGATATATGCATGTTGTTATGAGGGCTGAGTTTTAATTTTAAAAGTGTAACAATAATTCTCCTAATCAAAACGTTTCAAAGCATCTTTCATCTATTAATGTAAGATATGACTGATGAATGAGACAGCTAGGACTAATGGTTTTTCATTTTTTTAATGCGTGTAAAGGATTATTTTTCTTTAAATTAAAGAAATAGATTATTTGGGAATTTATATTTCAATCCTGTTTTTTGAAATAATAGGGTTTACATATTTTTTTTTGTATTTTGGGAAACTTTCCCTTTTCCCACCTTTTCTTAGTAGAAGTTTGTTTTTATCAAACAGAAAAATTTTTTATCCTATGTGAAAATATAAGGCACAAATGAACCGAAAACTATCTTTTTAAAAACCCAAAAACAATCCTTTTAACCCTATCTCTGCTGGGGTACTTGAAAATCAGGATACGCTGTTACATTACTTTAAATTTCAAAAAGTTTAATGAAAAGTGATATTGACCACAAAACCTTTCCCTTTGTTTTGAAAATATAATATTTGTAATTTTACTTGTAATATATAAATATATATTTCTATGAATATTGAGATGCAAAAATATCAAATATTTTATTGCACTACCCAGTAAGCACTAAACCAATTCTGGTCTTCCTTGCCATTAGGAAACAAAAGCCAAGTGAATGGTCTCTCCTTACAGTCTATCTTTTTTTGTATTAAACAAACATCGATTAAAATATGGTCAGTTGACAATTATGAATACATTATAAACAATACTTTGGGAGAGTGCTAAACAAATATGAAAATGTTACCTAAATTACTGGGATCTGGATAACTCTAAAGTGTTACCGTAGCATACCGTACATTTTATTATTAAGATTTCAGCTCTAAAAACTATTTTCACTTTAATTCTGTCAATTAGTTCGAAATTCATCAGTTTAGAAATGCAGGTTTAAAGAAGGTAGCTTAACTAAAACCAGGTTGAGCATTAAAGGGACTGCCAGCCTAATTTCAAGTGACCCTCAATGCAAAGATGGCAATGCACGATTCACAACAGTACTCTTGAAAACTATTCAATCATGTTTAAGATAATAGCCGTTTTTCAAGGCTCAAAAGCTTTTAACTCTGAAAATTCCTACACTGTAAATATAAACCAGCAACGTTTTTTAAAATTTGTTTCTTAATTTAATTTTTTTAGTATAATATTCAAATAATATTCAAAAATTATGTTTATTTGAAAACTAAAAATATTTTTTCCTTTAATTAAGTTTTTTGTAAAAGATATGTTTTTTCAACAAATGAAAGTTGAAAAATTACAAAAATATTGTAAAATAATATTCATTCATTGTTGATTAAAAATTAACTTATTTTAACATTGATTTGTAATTTTTTTTAGTACAAAAAAATTCTATTCTGATGTGAAATGAAATAAATCAAAATTTTAGTTTAGGAGTTACCCGGGTGGACCAAAGTCGCAAATTTTAGAGACTATTTGTGACTAGTAGTCAGTTTTGTACATTGTTGTACATTTTTGTACATTGTTGTACATTTTTGTACATTGTTGTACATTGTTTTACATTGGTGTACATTGTTGTAAATGTTTATAAATTGGTGTACATTGTTGCACATTGTTGTACATTGTTGTACATTTTTGTACATTGTTGTACATTTTTGTACATTGTTGTACATTGTTTTACATTGTTGTACATTGTTGTAAATGTTTATAAATTGGTGTACATTGTTGCACATTGTTGCACATTGTTGTACATTGTTGTAATTTGTTGTAAATTGCTGTACATTAGATTGTTGTACATTGTTGTACATTGTTGTATATTGTTGTACATTGTTGTACATTGTTGTAAATTTTATACATTTTTGTAAGTTGTTGTACATTGCTGTACATTACATTGTTGTACATTGTTGTACATTGTTGTTCATTGTTGTACATTGTTGTAAATTTGTTTACATTGTTGTACATGGAAAACTGTTCTTACCTTGTATAAATATTCATATATATTTATCAGGATGGGATAAATGAGGATAAAAAATCAAAAATTCTTAGAACTTCGCAAATAAAAAAAATTATGGCGGGCTAAGAGCTTTTAAATAAAATAGATAAAAAAGTCACTTGTAAGGCCGTAAAAACTCGTATTTTTGGCCATAAATTAAATAGCTTGATAATTATGAGTAAATAATAATGTGGACAGTGTTCAGCGGCTTGAGATTCATCTTTTGATATCTATATCGAAATATTTTGAAGCATTTTTTATCGTTCATTCCAGTGTTTTTTGTTCCATCACATATTTCCAGAAAATAGTTCTCATTTCGTCATTTTCAGATATCATATTTTGGAAATCCATTTCCAGTATTTCTACTACAGTGATAACCAGAAAACTTTGGAATAGGAAGTCGACTTTTAGATTTAATTTTTTACTTTAAATAGTCCAATGAAAATGAGGCACAGCAATTGTGCAGTGTAAATAGACCCAATTCACTTAATAAGTGTTTTAATAACTTTCTACTAAAGCTATCTGCTTTATAATAGCATTAAATGCTCTTTAGCATTAATGTCGTCTTTTTAGTCTACAATTTTCTGGTTGTCACTGTATATTACAATCAGCTAATTTAGAAATAAATGTATGTTATGCTCATTGCTTCTTTAATGACAAAATTAAGCGAAAATATAAAAATTCAAAAAAAAGATTATTTTTAAACGTTAGGTTTTTTACAAACGCGTATATCGACATTTTACCTAATTTGAAATCATTTGGAACAAAAGTTTTAATTTCAAAATAATATGCCTCTAATTAAGAATGAGCACGTTTCTTTTTGGTTCTGAGGAAAATGTTCGGTATCTTGTAAACACTATAAGGTAAAGAGAAAAGAATTTAATTTTTTTTATTGCTAGAAGAAAAAAATTAAAAAGATCACATAAAACTTTGTTGATTTTCAACCTTTATTAAGGTGTATCTCCCCCCACCCCTCATTCCAAAAAAAGAGATATTCTACAAGAACCTATATTTAAAAGAAATACCATCCATTCTTTTCAGTGATGGAAAAGAGGCTCTTTACCCTTTTTACAGATTTCCGGGAAATGAAGGTAAGATATAGAATAAAGTTTAAATATTCTATTTTTAAAGTAACTGATTATTTGACACAAAATCAAATTCAAAGGGACCGTTCACTTATTTGGGTAATTTGAGGGTAATCTAAATAGCCATATTAGCTATTAAATGGTATTAGTCTTACTTATCTGTGGCCAGAGAAAAAGAATATTTTCCGTTCAGAATTCCAGCGCATAAACACTATTTGATGATTTTTGTCAAATTCATGAATTTTTAGACGTTTTAAATATAAAATTAGTAGTATACAATGCAGTAATAACCAGAAAACTTTGGAGTAGGAAGACCCATTTAGTGATTTAATAAGGGTCAAGCTAAACTATAATTTGCTCTGTAGCAACATGAAATACACTTAAGTATTGCTATATGTCGTCTTCCTATTCCATTGTTGTCTGGTTATAACTGTAGTCCACGGACCATCCAATGGCGGCTCCCGGGAAAATTTGGGAGACATCCCCCCCCCCCTAGAAAATTAGGAGCGCAAGAAAAAAAGCCAGGCACCTTCTAGCCCTTTAATTTTTATTTTTAATTAAAGAAAAAGTGGAGCCAAAATTTTGCCCGCGGCTCCACTTTTTCACCCTAGATGAATATTTATCATAAAAAACTCCAAATCTTGCCAATACATTTTCAACCTTTCAGCCCAAGCTGCTCATCACGTGGATTTAACGGTTATGCAATATTTCAGAAAGCTGTGACTTCCGATCACAATTTGACCCCTTATACATAACTTTATAGCATTTTTTCTTAAATAACTTTTTTTTGGTATATACATTTTGAATGAAAAGTATAAATTAAACAAATCTGTAAGTTTAAAGATTGTTGAAATATAGACGAAAGCACGTTTGATTTCAAATAAAAGAAACAGGATGCTTCTCTTTGTGGTTAGTTCAGTTAGTCATGGTTCTGACATGATTCATTGTAAATAGCAATTAGCGTTCCGTTCCGTTCCGTTCTTTTACTAAACGTTCCAATATTTTTAAGAACTCGTTCTAAGAGTTCGTTTTATTCAGAACGATGGGATCATTCTTGATCGCTCCGTTTGTTCCTGGGAAAGAACGATCGTTCCACCAGGAACGCGCCCAGCACTAGCGGAAACGTCTTGTGTGTGTGTCTGTACCAAAAGAGTGTGTGTAAAGTTTATCGAACCAAATGTGTGTACTGTAGGTATATACTATAGAGATGTCAACGTTTTGATTTTTCTAGATTTTAACTTTAGTTACGATAGTGTTAATCAAAAGTATAAACGTTTATGTTAATCCATCATTTGGGCTCGCGGATAAATCCCTCTTTGAAAATGAGTCTTGTATTCTCAAAATTTAGTCTTTTTTGATGAATCTTTGCAACTTTTTCGCAAAAATTTTGCATTTGTTTTAAAAATTGTTTTTCGCGAAATTTTTTGTTTTTTTAGCATAATTTCCATTTTTTCCGCAAATGCGAAAATGGAGCGAAATGGTCATGAAAACAATTTTTTGCGAAAATATTTTTCCTTTTCGCTAAAAACCCTATTAATACCTGTTAAGTTTAGAAATGTCGTCTTATGCGCAATCTATCTTTTTCTATTTAATTGTTACTGAATAAAACGCGTAGATAGTGTTTGTGCAAAGGAATCATATGGCATACTTTTGCACTGGAATTCTAGGCGATAAATCGGCTATTTCTCTGGCCATAGATATCTTTGAAAAGTAATACTGTTATCAATAAACAGCTACTAAGCTATTCAGTTTACCTGGAAATTAACCAAAATTAGTGAACGGTCCCTTTAATGATCCTTATATCTCTGCAACTTGATGTCCTAAACATCATATATTTCAAACTTTGAATTCTGCTAGATCGAATTCATAGACCAAATTATTTTAATTCTCTCACTTCAAAATTGTTAGAACATTCATGGCTGGCTCCTATTTTCTTAATATCTCCTTTGCCCAAGCTATTTGTAATATTAGTCGCAGAAAAAAAAACATTTGTTGAAGAGAGAATAGAGACATATACGATTTCAAATATAGAGACAATTCTTTAAAATGTTATTCTTGATTTGGGTCTTATTTAGCAAACTAATATATTTGATTTTTTTAGGTGGTATTTCCTTCATTAATCAGGAAACAGCTAAAACTAAACCGGTAATATTTTAGTGCTTTTAAATTAGTAAAATTTGATGCATATTATTTTTTTATTTTTTTATTTAGGCGAATCTGATTGGAGAACCAGTATATCCGGTTACACTCAAGGTAATAAAACTAGGACTGGGCAACGTTTCGTTAGAAAATTGAAGCTTTGAAAATATTCCGTTGATAAACGAAAAGAAAGACTGGATGATGCTCCGATAGTGAAAGGTAGTGTTCGAAAATAAGCGGCAAATTTAGTTAATGTAAGAAGTTTTTTATATTTAACAAGTGAAAAGAATTATGTTACTGAGAAATGTTCTTTTAAAAAACTGAAGTTTTTAAAATCAACGATTGTCGAACGGACAAAACCAGGACCAAGAAAAATTACGTTGGCGAACAGATATTTAAAAATTCAAAATAACAAAAGTTTTTGAAAATAAAGAAAAATTCCGTTAATGAACAAAAATGACTGGAAGCGGTAGGGCGCTTTTAGTTCAAAACAATGGTTTCTAGATCTTAATTTGTTACTTTATGCCTCAAAGACCAAATTAAATTTTCTCAAGGCATTTTCATTTTTTATCTTTTTTGGAAGTTTAAGAAGTGTCTTAAACAAAAATGGTTATTAAATTTTCAAGCGAATTTGAACAATAAGTTAAGTTTTGTGTGAAGGATAAATGCCTGATCCCTCAATTGCACCGTTGCACGTATCCCTGCAGGGTATCGGAGAAGAATCTAATTAATCCGTAACACGGGATAATTTGGAGATCAATGCTTGATCCCTCAAGTAAAGTTATGCCTGCAGAGCATGACCTAGATGCACCACGGACTAACTAGGGCGAGTTGCATTCGGTTTCTTCTATTTCAATTAAATCACGTCTTGAACTGAATACATTTTTATTCAGAAAGTGTATGCCTACAAAAAAGTATATAAGAAAACAGGCGAAAAATGTATGTTTAATTGGTCAAATTGTGATCAAAAGTCAAAGCGTGCCAGGATAAGGACCGAACTGTTAAATCTGTGTGCACGGGATTTTCATGAAGAATGAAATTAATCCGTAGAACTGGATAATATGGAGATCAATGCTTATTGCATAATCTCAAGATTCACAGATATTTAATTGTAGAGATTGTTTCATAAATTCTTTATTTCAGGAAATACTTGATAGCATAACTACTGACACCGTGATTATAAAGATAGATGTAGAAGGATCGGAGTGTGTGGTAATTTCATTTTTGACCTTAATCCTATTCAGGCTGAGGGATGGGGTTCCTGGGACCCCTCCCCTGGCGTTTTTTGGAGATAACTTCAAAAGCATTGGTCTGAGGCTGTTCAAATTTTTTTACTTTTCTAACTATCAAATGTCCTCCACTTTAGGCTTGAAGCGGGGCTTTTATACAAACTACCTGAGTCCTCTGGCATACTGCCTGAATGTCTTATTTTACTTTTACCCAACTAAATTCATATTTAGACCAACTTCAGGACATTGGATTTCGACTTTTGATAGCTCTTTGGAAAGCCTTGAACATAAGGAAGCAGATTGCACAATGTTTGCGAAGAAATTTTGCATCAGATGCATTTAAAGAGAATTTGCACATTTTGCCGTGGCAAGGGCTTTTCAAAAATGTATAATTTATCATATTTCGCACACATTTTAAATATTTGAAATTTAACATATTTGAAAAAAAAATTTCCAGATTTTAAAGTGGAGCCTAGGGGCTTTCAAAAAATGTATCAAATGTTATAGATTTGTATCACAATAAGGAAATAGAGGGGGGGATCCCTGGGACCGCTGCCCCAGACCATTTTAGGTAACCAGACGTCAGCCTGAATAAGTTGAAAGTCAACCTAATCATTCTCAATTTGGATCCTTGAAATTTTGCAAATTTGCAAATTTTTTTGCCAGCTATTTAAGTGGAGTTAGAATTATATGAAAAAGAATATTTATATTCTTGTAATTTCTGGCCAAAACAACGGCGAGCCAAAACTTGTAAAAACTGTGAAATATGAAGACTACGCATTTCAGCAATCTTATATGTATTTTGTGTTGTTATAGAACAATATACTGCACTTTTGCTCTGTTTTATTTTCATTTAACTTTTTTTAATAAAAACTTAAGTCTAACGGTCGTCTTACATAGCCAGTTTTTTGTTTCTCACTGCATAATATTTAAATATAAATACTAATAACGTGTATTTGCAGGCTCTTACACCTTATTTGACACAGCCTATAAAGGAATTTTGCACAACAAATAAATTTAAAACTAAAAACAATGATATGAGCGGCCCCCCCCCCCCAACCGAACACCACCCTTCTTCCCCCCTTCCCTGTACCAAACTTTAAAATGTTTAAACGCTAAAATAACCAAAACATATAGAATGCATGGAGAACCAGAAAACTATGGAATGAATGTCGTATTTGTTTCTTCTTCAACTTAAGAAATTATTTTATAATTTTCAACTTATTTCTCAAAAACTTTTTTAGAAATGGTTTATTTGCAAATTAGGAGATTTTCCGCGGTATTTTATATTATAATAAGGAGACAACGAGATTTCTACTGTTTTCTGATTCTCACTGTACATTTAGTAATTAGTTGTATTTAATATTTTAATGGATTGGGACTCTCATTAATTGATCCAGAATTATTGAAAAAATGTGTGAAATTAGAAAAAAAATATTCCATACTTTTTGATGGAATGGACATACATCTTTCAAAATATTGATGACTGTTGTCCTGGAATCAGTACTCTAATCAAGGTAGGATTTGTGGAAATAAAAATATCAAAAAGATAATTTTCGCTTCGTTTTTATCTGTTTTTTTTATGGTAGTCGACTATCAAAAATATGTATTTAAAACTAAATGAAAATTCTTTTAAAAAATGCAAAATATCAGCATGCAATTTCATGGAAATATTAAAATAAAGGCAAAATGAAGGGAAGTGACCTTCCGTGCAAAGATGACATTGCCCAATTTACAACGAGGCCCTCGAAACCTTTAACTGATCAATAATGTTTTTCTAGGTTTAATTCTGATAATTCATACATGTTTTATTATAGTACAAATGCGCGCAAGTCTTTTTTGTTTTGGTTTTCGAAATTATAAACATTGACCGTTGTGATTAGAGCACTGTCATCTTTGCATGATGGGTCACTTAAAATTTTATTAATTTTTAATATTTTTATTTTATTTTAATGAGTATCTTCAGATCAGAAAACGTTTGAAGTAATTTTCTATTGAAATTTTATCATTTTATCTTTTTACTGAATACTTAATTACAAGTTACATAACTTTATATTTCAAAAGGTTTAATGAAAAGTGATATTTACCACAAAACCTTATTTCTCTTTTTTTAAAAATATAATATTCGTAATTTTGCTTATTCATACAGGGTGTCCCAATAAACATGGGAATTCAGCTGTAATCTGTAAGAGTTTCGTCTGCTATGTTCACAATTTGTTTGTTTATGTTTTGACTGCATACGGTTTGACTTAGTAAAAGAAGAAAATTGCAGTATACAAACAGAGTAAACTTGTCCGTCTTCACTGTTCATCTTGCGGAGACATTATAGACACATCTTTACAGTCTTTTGCCCTTTTCATAAGATAAACTCTAGCAGACATAATAATATTAGGGCTTTAGAATTAGGTATTACAATGCTAATTAATAATAAAGACGATATCGAATTCGTCTCTGAATTCCCATGTTTTTTGGGACACCCTGTAGGATAGCTAAACTAAAGGGGGAGAAGCTATTAGTAAGCAGAATAGCTATATATCACTAGCTATTATGGTATAATCTATATAGGATAGCTAAACTGAAGGGAGGAGAAGCTAGTAGTACAGAATAGCTTCACATCTCTAGCTACTAGCTATTATGGTAAAATATATAGGAAAGCTAAACTAAAGGGGAGAGAAGCTATTAGTAAACAGAATAGCTATATATCTCTAGCTACTAGCTATCATGGTTTAATATATATAGGATAGCTAAACTGAAGGGAGGAGAAGCTAGTAGTAGTATACAGAATAGCTTCACATCTCTAGCTACTAGCTATTATGGTATAATATATAGGAACGCTAAACTAAAGGGGAGAGAAGCTATTAGTAAACAGAATAGCTATATATCTTTAGCTACTAGCTATTATGGTATAATATATATAGGATAGCTAAACTGAAGGGAGGAGAAGCTAGTAGTAGTATACAGAATAGCTTCACATCTCTAGCTTCTGTTCATCACGTAAACGCTGTTGTTGGTATTTCAGTAAAGTGATATTTACCACAAAACCTTATTTCTCTTTTTTTAAAAATATAATATTCGTAATTTTGCTTATTCATACAGGGTGTCCCAATAAACATGGGAATTCAGCTGTAATCTGTAAAAGTTTCGTCTGCTATGTTCACAATTTGTTTGTTTATGTTTTGACTGCATACTTAGTAAAACAAGAAAATTGCAGTATACAAACAGAGTAAACTTGTTCGTCTTCACTGTTCATCTTGCAGAGACATTATAGGCACATATTTACAGTCTTTTACTCTTTTCATAAAATAAACTCTAGCAGACATAATAATATTATGGCTTTTGAAATTAGGTATTACAATGTTAATTCATAACAAAGACGATATCCAATTTATCACTGATTTCCCATGTTTTTTGGGACACCCTGTATGATATCCCTAGGGTTTCCTTGATTCTGGATACTATGCTGTCGAAGTTACAACTCTCCAAAGAGTAAAGTAAAAATCTTATTATTTCTTGTAAAGAAAAAAAACTTAGCAAAATTCTTTCAATGTGTGGCCATAACATTTAAAATGAAATAATTCAATTTTTTTGAGAGTGTTATATTCCAACTACTAATTTATGATTTATAATCAACCTGTATTATGTTTTAGTATGACGGAACCACAAAATTGGGACAATATACTTTGGGTTCATAATGAAGCATTTAGGCAGTTCTAATACTTTAGTCCAATATTATAAATTTTCCTGTTATATAATTATCTGTTTTGTTTCAAGTATCATTTGTTATCTAGAGAAGAATAAAATGCTCTTTATCTTGGCATGAACCTCACTTCAATTTAGACCAAAGGGAAATATCAAATTTGTGTGACGTAACTGGTAAGTGTTGTCTTTATCTCAGTGGGCATAAACCTTTGATAATATGGAACCAAGCTCATATTAATCAGAATATTCAAGAAATTGATTTTACTTATTAAAATACGATAAATGGGATCACTCATTGCTCCACAATAGATCACTTTATTTCAAATGAAACCTTTTATAATTCTACAACAGAGGCTGGTAAAGTAAATTGTCCTAACAATACGGCAAACCATCTTCCAATATTCTGTAAATTCAATGTAGACAATCTAAATCGTAGTTTTATAAAGTTTTATAAGCGAGATACCTGTTTCAAAACCAAGTTGGAAAAATGCAAATGAAGTTGAAAAAAACTGAATTTAAAATCTATCTTGATATTAAACTTCAAGAAATTAACAATCCCTTGAACTGTGAAAATTATAAATCAATACATTGCAGTTTACATTCTGATGAGATGTGCCTATACAACCAATAGTAATCAAGCATATGATTATAGATGTCTATTTAATAGTCAAGCATATTGAGATATGATTATATGTGTCTACTTAACCAATAATAGTCAAACATATATAGTTATGATATGTGTCTATTTAACCAATAATAGTCAAGCATATTGAGATATGATTAAATGTGTCTTTTTAACCAATAATAATCAAGCATATATAGTTATGATTATATGTGTCTACTTAACCAATAATAGTCAATCATATATAGTTATGATTATATGTGTCTATTTAACCAATAAGAGTCAAGCATATTGAGATATGGTTATATGTGTCTATTTCACCAATAATAGTCAAGCATATATAGTTATGATATGTGTCTATTTAACCAATAAGAGTCAAGCATATTGAGATATGATTATATGTGTCTATTTCACCAATAATAGTCAAGCATATATAATTATGATTATATGTGTCTATTTAACCAATAATAGTCAAGCATATATAGTTATGATTATATTTGTCTATTTAACCAATAATAGTCAAGCATATTGAGATATGATTATATGTTTCTATTTAACCAATAANGGGCAGCCGTAGTACATTTGAATTTCCGAGCCGGGTCAACGTTTCCGGTCCCAGTTTGTACTGTATCGCCCGGACATTGGGTAAATAAAGCCGACACTCAATAGGACTAGCCGGTGCAACAAGATTAACACGACAAGACTTTAGGTTGTCTTTACTTTTACTGAAGGGTCAGAGTTGCGTGATAAATATAAAAAATATATAAAAAATAAAAATGATACATATGTGTGTCTATTTAAAAACGACTTTCAATCACGACTCGCAATTATTTGTTGGGACACCCTGTATTTTGTACAGATTACACCTCTACCATTGTATGTACCCTGTACTTTGTACAGACTACAGCTCTACCATTGTATGTACCCTGTACTTTGTACAGACTACACCTCTACCATTGTATGTACCCTGTTCTTTGTTCAGACTACACCTCTACCATTGTATGTACCCTGTATTTTGTACAGACTACACCTCTACCATTGTATGTACCTTGTACTTTGTAAGACTACACCTCTACCATTGTATGTACCCTGTACTTTGTACAGACTACACCTCTACCAATATATGCACCTTGTACTTTGTAAGACTACACCTGTACCAATGTATGTACCTTGTAGTTTGTACAGACTACACCTCTACCAATGTATGTACCCTGTACAGACTACACTCTAAATTAATAAGTCGTAATTAAGCGATAAGAAGTCGCCTAATCGGGTGAAAAAGTTGGATGGCACCCGATTAGACGACAAAAATCGCTTATTTTAAAATAAAAGTAGCTTTGTTTCAACAAAAAAGCTCTTATATTGCAGAAGTTGGTAACTGCCAAATAAGCGAATCGAAATCGTTTATTCTCAACAAAAAATCTCTTATTTTTAACACAAAAGACGCTCATTTTTAACGAAATCGCCTATTTTAAAAAAAATCGTTTTAATTTAACCAAAAAATCTCTTATATTCAACAAAAAGCTTATTTTTAACAAAAAATTTGTTTATATTTAACAAAAAATCAGTTATTTTTACAAAATGTTTATTTAAAAATTTGAAAGATATTAATGATGTGAATCCAGTCCTAAAGCATAACTAGTCAATTTTTTAATAATATTGATACGGATATCTTTGTTACACTCTTTAAACGTTCTTAGCACAAATTATCTAAACCATATATCTTAGCAAACTAAGGATGAAACCTTTGATATCTCGGCTTACAGTTATTGATCTAACAGAATTCATTGTGTGAAATACAGTGCTTAGGATCCATTTAATATTGATGCGGATCCGGATCCGTATCCAGATCCAGGATATTTCTATAAGATTTACTGAATCTTTTTAACAAAAAATAATTTTCGAATTTTTTGTTTTATTTTTTTCGCATATTGTTATTTACTTGATCAACCATATGATGAAAATTTTATAATCTCTTTTTTTCAAAAGTTCAGATTTTGGTTTTAGGAGTAAAAAAGGTTTTTTTGCAGTTTTTGGTTGATAATTTACCCCTTGAATCCGGATCCGTGGATCCGCATATTTTTGCGGATCCGGATCCAGGAAGCCAAAATCTTGCGGATTCAACAGATCCGGATCCTAAGCACTAGTGAAATATCTTAAGTCTACGACATGGGATTGCAAAAATATAGGGTTTAGAAAATCAGAGTTTGTGATAAAACCTCGGTTTCATTTTTAAGTGTCTTGTCAGAATGAAAAGGAAAAATAAATCCTTATAAATGTTATCAATTCAGTGCTTAGGATCCGGATGCGGATCCGTTGAATTCGCAAGATTTTGGCTTCCTGGATCCGGCTCCAGATTCGCAAAAATATGTGTATCCATGCGGATCCGGATCCAAGGGGTAAAATATCAACCAAAACCTGCAAAAAACTACTTTTTTACTCCTAAAACCCAAATCTGAACTATTGAAAAAAAGAGATTATAAAAATTTCCTGATTTCTTAATGGGTCATCAAGTTTAAGCATAAAAATAAGCGAAAAAAATAAGATAAAAACTTAGAAATTCTGCTTCCGTAAAAAATTCAGTAAGTCTTTAAGAAATGACTGGGATCCGGATCGATTTTTTTCCAGTGCGGATCTAGAATCCGGATCGTCATGAAAATTAAATGGATCCTTAACACAAATATTCTATGATAACCAGTGCTTAGGATCCATTTAATTTTGATGCGGATCTGCACTGGAAAGAAATGGATCCGTATCCAAATCCGGATTCGGATCCGGATCCAGGTCATTTCTTTAAGATTTAATGAATTTTTTTAACAAAAAATAATTTTCAAATTTTTTGTTTTATTTTTTTCGCTTATTTTTATCCCAAAACTATAGCCTGTCTTAGCCGCAGTGCTCGGCCCAGAAATTGTCTTTACCGAACCTAAATCAAATCAAATCAATCCTAACCTAACTTAACCATAAAATAAGAAAAAAAAAAAAAAAAATAATAATTTTGCTGAAATCATGTACAAAATATCACATATCGGCAACAATGCTTTTGTTTCCGGATCAGGAAACGCATTTTCACAGTAAATAAGACGGGGGGGGGGGGAAAGTTTAAGAAATCCTTACCTACACGAGAACTCATTTAGTATGGTTAAGGATAAGCCCCCCACCCTCAGGAAAAAATTCCCCCGATCCTGAGCTTCTCAATCGTTTCATCCAATAGTTCCGACATAATATGTTGCTTGATTTTTGATTTGAAGATTTGTTTTTTCAATATGAACTGTTTAGCAATCTATTTGGAACGTTTAACAAATAATTTGAAAAATAGAACAAATCTGTAAACTTTAAATCTTGATTTCCCGCTGATGACAGCTTCTATTTTTTCTAACATTCACATAGATTACAATTTGTCGCAATTAGAAATGAACAGGTTATCTAACTAAATGTAAAATGAGAGACGGTATTGAGCAAGAATGCTAACTATCAGGTGATTCATATACTGGTTTGAGTTTTTGACTACCTGCCTAAAAATATACGATTTTAAATCGCTTATTAGGCGACTTTCAGTCGTCTTAAATGAAGTTATTTTTAATTCAAAAATAACGATTTAAAATCGTTTAAAATGCAACTAAAAATCGTTTAATTAACGACTTTTTGTCCTTAATTTCGAATTTGGGTTTATAGACGATTTAAAAATGCAAATTAGGCTACTTTTAGTCGTCGATTATGAAGTTTTATTTACTTCACAAATAACGATTTGAAATCGTTTTAAATGCAACCACAAATCGTTTATTAAGCGACTTTTTGTCCTTAATTTCACTATTTTGAGATTTAATTAAGAGTGTACACCTCTACCAATGTATGTGTAATTTTCCATTTCTCACAATTTCCCGCATTTCTTCGCATGATAAATTAAGTTCACGACAAATGAACTGAATCGAAATGAAATCAGGCTGTTAGGGAACCCTGCTATCAACTCTCCAGACTCGAAATGAATTTACTAGTTCACGAATGAAGTAAGATTTAATATATTGAAAAAAAAAATAAAAAGTATGGTCTTAAATTGATAATTTTTATCTTAATCATTAGCGGAAATCCGTCGTTATTGCCAGACTACCAGAAAGATTTTAACCATGATATACTAGTTACTAGTGCGCAACTAGTATGGAGTTCTTTTTTGCATCGTTAGCGTTCGTTAGAGTTTACAAGAATTTAATAATTTAAATAAATGCAATAAAAAATTTATATTTTTAATTAAATTTATGAAACAATGTCTATATTACGGTTGAGGAGATGGGATCTATCCATGGGTTGAATAACCTCACCCATCTTTGTTACTACCTTCGGCTTGACTAACTTCAAGAAGGCAGTCCTGGAACAGATAGACAGATAAATAGATAGATGGATGGATCAATAGATACAATTGTTTAGAACAGTGATAACCAAAAACCCTGAAAGACGACTTTATTGAAAAACTTAACCATATCCTGACAGGGCTATTTTAGTCTAATTTAGGCTGGGGGGACGGGGGATTCCCCCCCCCCCTCCGTATGATTTTTCCCTTAGTGTTGAGATAGGGAAGTGTGATACATGTTCTTAGTCCAACTTTTCAATGCCTGCTCAATAAAAAAAATGAAACCTCTAACTTTAATGGTGAGGGTGATCCCCCCCTAAAAATTGAACAAAAAGCAGAAATTCCTATCTCTTATTTGTTTAAAAAATATAAGTTTCAAACTCTAGTTCTCCCACTTTCTGTCTGTAAAATCTAGTTCTCTCCTAATTTCTGTCTGTAAACTCTATTTCTCATTCTATCTGTAAACTCTTGGTCTCCTACTTTCTATTTTTAATATTAGTGCTCATACTTTCAATCTGTAAACTCCAGTTCTCATACTTTCTATCTGTAGTTTTACAGGCATATTAATTAGTGTAAATAGCAAGATGAGAAAACAATTTCCATGGGTATTTCAGGTCATTTATTCAATTCTATTTTCGTTTTGTCGTTATGATTTAGAAATGAAAAAGTTAAAGCGTTCTTATGTAAGCCGTTCTTAAGTTGTTTAGAAAAAACCGCAGGGGTGGGGGGAGGTGGAACCCCCCCCCCAGCCGTGATAGGGTTAAGTGTATTTGATGTTGTTAATAAGCAAATAGTTTGTTAGTTACTCAATAAATAAGTAAAATGAGTCTGTTATCACTGCACAATTGTGGTGTCCCATGCACATTGGACTATTTAAAGTGATTACACGAGTCTAAAAGTCGTCTTCCTATCTCAGTTTTCTTGTATCACTGTAGGAAAATAAGATAAAGATAAATACTAGATAATTAACAGATTCATGCTAAGGTATTAACATATAAAATGATAAATAGACAATTAATAGATAAATGCGTAGATTGATATCCAACATAAATACTGGATAAATAAGATTTTTTAAATTCGCTAGAAATTGGCAGAACTTGATAATTGAACGGCTTGACAGGCTCTATCATACATTGAATAAAATAAAAGAATAAAATAAGTAAAATTGAAAAATATCTATCCATGATCAAATAGCAGGGAAATGTAATTTCCTAAACACGAGAAGGGGCATTGAGGGGGCCCTTCCCTGAATAAGCCCCTGTTAAAATATTGGGTTGCTAAAAAACTTGTAACTAACCTGGGTAAGAAAGTGCTGCCTATCGGAGCACGGATCGACGCCTCGAAATCTGATACGGCGTTGAACTGATAAGGAACCTTTGACACCTTGTGAGCTCTAATCTTCTCATCCTTGTCCACGTTAATAATCAGGTTTCCTCGATTCTCATCACGCCGTTTCTCAACCGGCGGGGCTTTAATGGTGAATCGGCGGCGCTTTCGCTTGGAAGGCATTAGGCCGCCACCACCCCACTCCCCCCAACCCGGAAGGGTTAAATCAATATCCTTAGGTTTGGATGCAGCAACCAGCTCGGCCTTTTCCTTTTGAAAATCTGCTAAAACGTCGTCCTCGGCAAAAGCTTCGGCAATCATTCGTCTTTGCTCGTCATCCGAATCCTGTTCGTCCTCCTCATTATATCCGTAGATCTCTGGTAGTCCAGACTTGAGATTTTTAGTTTTAACGGTTAAAAAGTCGTCCGGGTCCACATCGTCCTTCTTATGAACCTTGACTGTTTTATCCGGCCTCAATTTCCCGTTGGATGATTTCTGAGGGTAATTTAAACTTTCCGCATGTTCTAACCCCGTCTCTTCCTTCTCCTCATCCTCTTCGTCTTCCTTCTCCTCCTCATCCATCCTGTTCATCTCCTCCCTCACCTTCCTCTTGACGGAGAACTCTGCGTCCTCGAACATGTCGTCCATCTCCTCCTGGCCGGTCACCTCCTTCTTGTTCTGCTCGGCTGCATAGAACTTCTTATATCCAGCAGAGAAATCTGCAAAACTCTCCTCCTCCTAAACCAAATTAAAGGAAAAGTGGAAGTTGAAATACGTAGACTAAAAGTCTTTACTCTTCAGGTTCTTTACCTGTCCCAAGATTGGTTGTCTAAAAAAAATGTTTGCCGGAATATGTCTTTTTGAGAGTGTCCCAAGAATATTTTCGTTGAATGAACTGTAAGCGAAATTTCCAGTGACCCTCCATGCAAAAATGACATTGCCTGATTCAGTGCGCTTTTAACCCTGAAGAAGATCAAGATAAAGGTTTTAAAAGGCTACTTTTGTGAATCGGGCATTGTCATCTTTGCATGGAGGTTCACTTGAAATTACGCTTCACATTGCGTTCCTGTCGTGTAAAGATGAATTCCTACTGTTGAAGGATGATGTTGAAAGTTAAAAGACGACATTTAAACTTAAAAGTATTTTAGATTTTTTGATAAACTTAGAAAAATATTTTTGAAGCAAATATGTTTACAAAATGTACATTTGTACGCAAAGTGTCAGTATTTACTAGTACAAATGTACTTTATTACAACAATGTTAAATCTTGACTTTGTTCAAGTATCATTTAATTTACTGAAACATGAGACGCAGTTATCTGGTGCTATATCAATTGGACTAATGGTCGAATGGACTAACTCTAAATTTTACTGAAGTCAGCTGTTCATTTACTGAATTTAGCTGTTCACTTACTGAATTTGTGCTTATTAACTTGGCTTATAATCATTTAGGAAAAAAAGTGTAATTGCAATTTGATTTCATTTGATTTTTTTCTGAAATATGAATTCTGCTAAAAAAATGAGTGTTGTAAAACAACACTAATCTTGTTTTTTTTTACCAACCCTGTATTTTTGGAAAGCCAAATATTATTTAGATTTTTCTTAAGGCTCATCTGTTGAAAATAATTATCATCAATAGCATAAAGGCGATAACTCATCTAAACAGCTTCAATTTGTAATGTTTAAAAATAAATTATTAACTATTTGTTTCCTTAAATTTTATAATGTAAGACTTTTTTGTGTATGAGGATTATATTATGGATCAATGCTATTCTAATTTGAATAAACTAAATAAATTCATAGCATGTTAAATGGTTTTTTATTCCCGATATGGTGTCGTAAACAAAGGAATTTAACATAAGTTCATATTGTTATATTGTTATATGGAAAATTCCTCCTAGGAAGATGTTGTGAGATAGAGGACGACATTGAATAAATTAAATATATGCACAGTGTGGCTTACAGTCCCTTTAACTAAAAAGCTTTCTGTGTAATGATACCTGATCCTCAATCAGTAGTTTCGATTTATCAATATTAACATCTTCAAGGTCGGAGTCATCTTCATCCTCGCTTTCACTAACTATTTTAGCCTTAATATATTTATCAATATTAACATCTTCATGGTCGGAGTCATCTTCATCCTCGCTTTCACTAACTATTTTAGCCTTAATATATTTATCAATATTAACATCTTCATGGTCGGAGTCANTAAAACATGGGATTTAGAGGGGGGGGTCAAATTGACCCCCCCCCCTGTTTACCTTGGCTAGTAGTTCTCTGTGCTTGTTAAGGTTCTCTTGAACGAGCGCTTGAAGATCTTTATCCTTCGTCATCTTAGCACGCTTAGCTAGATCCTGCACAGTGAACAATATTAGATAATTAAATTAAACTTAAAGGGATTTCAAGTGACTCTCCATTTACAGAGTGGCATGTGCAATTTACAAAGGTACCATTAGAAGATAAGTCTAAGTAAGAATTCAGATATCCATCATATTTCCATTATAAAATGAGTATTTTTAAATATGGTTTCTCTAATGCGCATGTCTCCTTCAGAAAAAAAATGGGGACAATGCTAGAATTGTCCAGCTAGAAAAACGACGATATCTTCCACATTTTTGATCAGATAAAGGTAACCATTGTGAATGTGAATAAGGCATGCCCCTTTTTTTCTAATGGAAGGTCACTTGAAATTAACGACAGTTCCTTTTTCAATCTTAAACTAATAAATGTAAACATAGAATACTCGTATTTACATATTTGTATTCAAACAATTCTGTTCAGTTTCCTCTCAAATACCATCCTTTCTTAACTCAAAAAGTATTGGTCTGAGGCTGTTGAAATTTTCTGACTTTTCTTACATACCCACAGCCCTCCCTTTAGGCCTAAAACCGGGCTTTAATACTAACTGCCTGAATGACTGCTTTTTCCTGTAACAAACTAAATCTTTGTTTTGACCAACTTCCACTTGTCAGATTTTGATAAAATTTAGCTATTTAGAAAGCCTTTGACATAAGAAAACGAATTGCACAAGTTTTGCGAAAAAAAAAATTGTATTTGGATATCAAACATGGGATTTAGTTTTCAAGTACCCCAGCAGAGATAGGGTTAAGAATGAACCAAACCAAACAAGAGGGTTTTGAGTTATGATCGGACATACAAAAATCACCGACAAACAGAGCTAGGTTAATATCATAAAAATAGTAATTTATGTTTGGATCCCCCTCCTCAGAGGTCAGAGGATATAAAACGAAAATTTACATAGCAAAAATAGTTTTAATAGGTAAATAAATATTCATGATTTTCTCTCAAAATTAATTGAGTTTCTTAAATATTACAAAAAATAGAATCTATGCATGCGCCGAGCCAGACCAGTTCACCAATTTTACTCGACAAATATCTCAACCCCGCCCCTTTCCAGGATATACCAAGCTCAACCTCTGGCGTACCTATCAATTCTTTCTAGTTCCTCCGCCGCTGCCTGAGGATCTGTCTCCGCTAATCTCTCAAGTTCCGCCAGTTTTTCCTTGTTCTTCTCTTTCCGAGCAATCTTACGATACTTCTTTGATTTTATCTTGTTTTGTCTAAATATCATCAAATTTTATCATGTTTTGTCTAATATCATCAAATTACATCTGGTTTTGTATTTCCTCAATTTATTTCTTCTTATAAATATAATAAAATTTTATCTTGTTTTGTCTAATATCATCAAATTTTATCTTGTTTTGTCTAAATGTCATCAAACTTTATCTTGTTTTGTTTAAATGTCATCAAATTTTATTTTGTTTTGTCTAAATGTCATCAAATTTTATCTTTTTTTTTTGTCTAAATATCATCAAATTTTATCTTGTTTTGTCTAAATGTTATCAAACTTTATCTTGTTTTGTCTAAATGTCATCAAATTGTATCTTGTTTTGTCTAAATGTCATCAAATTCTATCTTGTTTTGTCTAAATATCATCAAATTCTATCTTGTTTTGTCTAAATATCATCAAATTTTATCTTGTTTTGTCTAAATGTCATCAAACTTTATCTTGTTTTGTCTAAATGTCATCAAATTCTATCTTGTTTTGTCTAAATATCATCAAATTTTATCTTGTTTTGTCTAAATGTCATCAAACTTTATCTTGTTTTGTCTAAATATCATCAAATTTTATCTTGTATTGTCTAAATGTCATCAAACTTTATCTTGTTTTGTCTGAATGTCATCAAATTTTATCTTGTTTTGTCTTTATGTCATCAAATTTTATCTGGTTTTGTCTAAATGTCATCAAATTTTATCTTTAATTTTTAATCTTAATTTTTTAATCTTGATTCACTGGATATTCGAAATTATTGAATATAATTTACTCTGTATATTAATGTGATATATGCAACCATATGAATATCATGAAAACAATCTGAAATTTTCTTATATACTCCGCCAGGAGTCCTGAAAATAATCCTAACATAAACATAAACATCTTGTTTTGTCTAAATGTCATCAAATTTTATCTTGTTTTGTAAAAATGTTATCAAATTTTATCTGGTTTTGTAAAAATATTATCAAATTTTATCTGGTTTTGTAAAAATATCATCAAATTTTATCTGTTTTTGTAAAAATATTATCAAATTTTATCTGGTTTTGTTAAAATATAATCAAGTTTTGTCTCGCAAAGTGATTGAAAGCAAGGAATACAACAAGAATTCTCATTAAAATTAAATGTAATTCCGTTCCTGGGAGGAATGTAAACACACACGGTACTGCCTAGGCTAAGACTTTTTACGTTTATCCCAGAAACTGCAGTACACATTTGTTCATGAACATTCCTATTATATGCTTATCATGAAAATATATCTATTTGTTGACCAAGCCAAGGTTACCTTCTATATTTAGCCTCCTGATAAGTCTGTAAAGCGCGAAATTTGGCGAGCTCAGATTTTCTCTCGGCAATCTCACGCGGGGTCAATCCTATAGCATAATCAGCATAAAGCCCCTATTTCAAATGACCCCTCAGGCGGCGTACAAATGCATTAAGTCAGTTATTTACTATGAACACGTATTTATCAATCAATTCTAGAGCAAGAATAATATTTCAGGAGAGTTAACCGCACTTCCTATGAAAACATGTTTTTAAACTTATGGTCTATTTGTATTTATTCTTGTTTTTGCTGTAGAAATTTCCTTGTTACTATTAAACAAATTTGCGGAAAAAAGTAATAAATTTTTAAACAGCGACAATTTAAAATAACAAAGTTGGATCTAAAATGGATCCCTGTTAAACCCTCAAACTGTTGGTAGTTCCAGAACTTCCTCATACAAACGACCTACCTTGTAAAGCTTTCTTCTCTGCCTGACTGAGATCTTCTCCAGGCTGGACAACAGAGTTAGACCCAGCCAACATGGCTGCTACCTGATCAACCGATCAATCAATCAAACGAAGTATCAATCATATTATGAATCAATCAAATGTACAATCGAATGAACAATCAAATTTAAATTAACAGTTACATAAACAATCAAATGAACAGTCACAAAAACAATCAAATGCACAATCAAATAAACATTCAAATGAACAATCACATGAACAATCACATGAACAATCAACCAACCAACCAACCAACCAACCAACCAACCAACCAACCAACCAACCAACCAACCAACCAACCAACCAACCAACCAACCAACCAACCAACTAACCAACCAACCAACCAACCAACCAACCAACCAATCAACAAACCAATCAACCAACCAACCAACCAATAATCTCTTATTAAAAAGTACCTGTTGCTCTAGCGGAGTACTAGCTGAAAATCGGGTTTGAACAACCTGAACAATAAATATTAAAACTTCATCGAATCTTTTATTGTGAAAACACAAACTTATCGAAAATATTTACATTTAAACGTAACTATTTTTTAGGATTTCAGATACCTTATCTGCAGATTGAAGTCTCAGGTCGGGATTAATCAGAGGAAATGTTAAATTTTCCGCCAATCTTCTACCGTGGACCACTGCGTCCCAAACATTTACCTGAAGAGAAAAATAAGAAATTTTGAGATTTTTTTTTCAAATTTGAATTTTGGAATTTCCAGTTTTTAAATGGAAGTATAATGCTAGTTGAAACAGAAAAAATAAATAAAAAAAGTCAACTTACATCCTCTCTAACCCTCGAGTATCCGGCCTCCCTAGTTATCCTCTCAGCTTGAGGTTTTTCCAGGGGCGTACTCAACAACTCTGCTTTCTCACCCTAGATATAGTTCAATTAATATACAGAGGGCTGGGACATCTTTTAATTTAACCCCCTGCCCTCAAAACCGAAGAGGTTGAGGGTTTTGGAATATTTCTTCATTATTTTGAAGAATTTGAATTTTTACAAAAAATAACCGATCTTAAAAGGGAAAATTAACATTTAGAATAAAAAAATTAAATGCAAAGGGGGGTTAATATACATAATTCTGAGTTTGCATGCAAAAAATCAGCCTCCTACGACAATTCTAAGTTATGTTTAACCACTGTTTAAATTTTCCGGAGAGTAATACGTTTTGTGCCCCCCCCCCTTTTAATAAAGGTTAAAGTTGTAAATCGAAGATGTAATTCATATGAATGATTTACTTAAATTATGTTTTCAGTTCCTGTAAGATATTTTTTTTATATGTGTAAGATAACTTTAGAAACAAAAATAATACATTTTTTTTTAAAGTTTAAAGGTCGTGATTGATGTCTCATTCTTAGTGGGTAACCTGTACAAGTGTACAATGATTAGTAAAAACTGTGAGAGGCGATGTAACGGATATGTTAGGATCCATTTCATTTGATGCGGATCCAGATCCCGGATCCGCTCAGACAAAATGGATTCAGATCCAGATCATGAAAATTTCTTCAAGATTTGTTGATTTTTAACAAAAGGAAAGTTTTCAAATTATTTATCTTCTTTTTTTAACTGATTTTTATTCCTAAACTTAAAAAATAATTCAGAAAAACAGAAATTGTTAGGAATCTCTCTTGTTTCAACAGTTCAGATTTGGGGTTGAAGGCCAATTTTGTCTACAATTTTTGTTTGATATTTTTCCCTTTAGATCCGGATTCTAAGCACTGATTGTACGAAATAGTTTTGCGTGGTTTTACTTTTTACAGACCTGTGTACGGCGAGTGAGAGCCCTAGTATCTGAATCCAAGGTATTTAGAAGATCAGACAGATTAACTCTGAACAAAAACAAATTATTAAATAGATTTAACTTTGAAGTTCATTTTCTAATGCCTTCAAAATTGTTCTTTTTGGATTCTGCAGTTCTTAAATGAACTTACCAAACTTGATAGGAAATTAATTTAATTTTTAAAATTTTTATTTTTATTAATACCTGTCTGAAACGGGAAGGGAATGATCTGTAAGAGGAAGATTTGAACCTCGGTTTGTTGTAATTTTCCTTAAAAACAAGATCTGATATATTTCGTGATGATCAGTTTTGCAATATTTTTATATTCCCAAGAATGTATACGACTAAATCCCCCCTTAAACAAATATTGGTAAACCGAAATTTTAAGATTATTCGAGTTTTGGAAAGAAAAAATTGATTTTTAAGGTTTTTTTTATGATTTGAAGAAAGTTTAAGAAAACTTCTGGAGGCATACTTTTTCTTGCCATGGAGGGAGGACATTGCCTCCACAAAATCCTCTTGACCTCTTTCATCTTCATCATCCTCGTTATCATCTCTAATCTCATCCTCATCTAGGAGATCACACATTAGAAACTTGGAGTTGAAACTAAATTTATCCCATCGAAATTGAAAATATATGTATTTCAAGTCGTAACTAAGGGAAATTTAAACGATATTTACTGACAGGGGTGTATATTTTTTCGAAAAACCATTTATCTTCTCCCCCCCTTCCGAAAATATTTTTTCCACACAAGTTACAGCGTTACCAACAAAGGATGAGACTGTAAAGACGACATAAAATCCTTAAATAAGATCCCAAGGCTAAAAATCTTTTGCCGTGAAAAAAAAACTTTTAAGGACTTTTTAAATATTTGGCAAGGGAAGAAAGTACACTTGCAGGGAATTATAAATATAAGAAACGATAACACATAAACTACGTACAATCGTCTCTGAAATCATAAAAAATCATCTCCCTCCCCCGGGAGTAATACTAAAAATATGCATGCACACATGTCCAAGGGGGTTTCGTTCTTAAGATAAGCTTTAAAGATTACCGTATGGCCCTGTTGGGTATAAACTGATTTTTAGTTGATACTTAGAATTGTTTATTTAGCCAAATTAATATTTTCTATCGAAAAAACAGTTTATTTTCCGCTTTCTTACCTTTAAATTCATCTAACTCGTCTTTATTGTTAAGGAGTAATTTTAAATAGTTCAAATCATTCTCATCTTTTACTTCTGCGCTAATTTCTTCAGGTTTCGTAGATTTCTTCCTTTTCTTTTCTTTCTTGGTAGAATTATTTGGAATTTTGGCGGGTTGAGCAGATTTTTTCGGAGATTTTTGTTGGCTTGTATTAACTTCGCTAACGGAGAAGTTAAGAGAGGCACGTTTACGTTTCTTTTCCCGCTTTTTTGAATCTGTTAGATCTCTTTCAACGAACATTTCACTCTAAAAGTAAGAATATTATTTAGCAAAAGTAGTTATCGAATTCAGTCGGTATGAAAATACGATGAAAATATTTTTAAAGGTTTGAACAAAAACATCAAATCTTTTTACCATGTGTGAATAAAAAGCATTTAATAATCGTAATACAATTAGCGCTCATTATTTACAATGGACAGAGTCCTGATTGTCTAGTCTATGCAATCTCCAGATTTGTCTCTAGCTTCGCCAGAAGTTTGGATTTTGTTGCAACCTCCTCTCAAAATTTGTATACCATTGTTGGAGGCATGACAGAGGAACATAGCTTTCACCTAAAAATAATATACATATTTTTTAATCATGATTTTTTTTTTAGAAAACCGGGGTTTCTAGCAACTTTTCAAAATATGAAAACGAAAATATCTTTCACGTTATCAGATGCAGGTTTAAAGCAGTGCTTAGGATCCATTTGATTTTGATGCGGAACCGGATCCGGGTCCTGGATCCGCACTGGAAAAAAATGGACCCAGATCCGGATCCATGTCATTTCTTTAAGATTTACTGATTTTTTTAACAAAATTTTTTTTCTTCACATTTTTGCTTTTATTTTTTTTCGCTTATTTTTATCCTAAAACTTGATGAACCATTCAGAAATGAGAAAATTTTTAAAATCTCTCTTTTTACAAAAGTTCAGATTTGAGTTTAGGAGTAATTTTTTTTTTGTAGTTTATGGTTGATATTTTACCTCTTGGATCCGGATCCGTGGATCCGCATATTTTTGCGGATCCGGATTCAGGAAGCCAAAATCTTGCGGATCCAACGGATCCGGATTCGGATCCTAAGCACTGGTTTAAAGAGTACTGTTGCGAATCAGACTTAGCCTTGCGTATAATACCTGGTTTCTGACGCATATCCATGGGAGAGGCAGCAAAACTTGTTGCGTAATTAAACAGATTTTCCAGCATCTTCTGACTAAATAAATAAATCATTTTTGCCAATAATATTAATGTAAAATAAATAAATGAAAAAAATCTGAATTTTCTTCGTCCATGATCTCATTAATTGTTTTCATAAAACAGGAAATTAGGCCCGTTTGTTCTTCATGTCGGTATTTAATGGATATCATGTCAACATTGTGTCGCCATCAAGTCGGTATCATGTCGGCAATGTGTCGCCATCAAGTCAGAAGAAAATGCACGTATTAAATTGAGAATACGACTTGAAATATAATAAAATTACCTGAATTCCATAAAGGTTGACACGTTTGCCGCTTCAGTTTGTGCCGCAGGCGTCTGTCCCTCTATTATTAAATGTTATTTTAGGAAATATTGTAAGGAACTCGATGAAAATAAAGCTGATAAAACAAAGTCTCTAAAAATCTTAAACGAAAGGTTTAATTTTAAATCAAATTATGGAACAAATTATAGCACAAATACGATGACGATAACTTAAACGATATTCGGCGAAAACGTGATAGCACTCTGTTAGGGGACTGTAGACGTAATTAGTGTTCCAGTGGAATGGCATGTCTGATTCACAAAGATAGCATTAATATAATTGTTATGATTAAGAACGAATGAGATTCGTAGTTAGTAACTATACAGATTTCTGCAACAAAAACAATGAGGAATATTTCAGAATTTGACATTTATTAGGTAAGAAAAGCGACATTATCTTCAACAATGTTGATCAGATAAAGGTTCTAAGGACCCTGATGTGAATGGTACATACCACTTTTCTTTTTTTTAATGGAGAGTCATTTTAAGTTACAACGTCAGTCTCATTAACTTAAAAGATAACAAAAAATCTACAAATAAAGAAATGTTGTTACCTACAACTGCTAGAGGCTCTACTGAAATACCAACAACAGCGTTTACGTGATGAACAGAAGCTAGAGATGTGAAGCTATTCTGTATACTACTACTAGCTTCTCCTCCCTTTAGTTTAGCTATCCTATATATATTATACCATGATAGCTAGTAGCTAGTGATATAAAGCTATTCTGTATACTACTACTAGCTTCTCCTCCCTTCAGTTTAGCTATCCTATATATACTAGACCATGATAGCTAGTAGCTAGAAATATAAACCTATTCTGTATACTACTACTAGCTTTTCCTCCCTTCAGTTTAGCTATCCTATATATATATATATAATACCATGATAGCTAGTAGCTAGAGATATATAGCTATTCTGTATACTACTACTAGCTTCTCCTCCCTTCACTTTAGCTATCCTATATATATTACACCATGATAGCTAGTAGCTAGAGATGTATAGCTATTCTGTATACTATTAGCATCTCCTCCCTTCAGTTTAGCTATCCTAAATATATTATACCATGATAGCTAGTAGCTAGAGATATAAAGCTATTCTGTATACTACTACTACTACTAGCTTCTCCTCCCTTCAGTTTAGCTATCCTATATATATAATACCATGATAGCTAGTAGCTAGAGATATAAAGCTATTCTGTATACTAATAGCTTCTCTCCCCTTTGGTTTAGCTATCCTCTATATATATATTTCCAAGATAGCTAGTAGCTGGAGATAAACAGCAACTTGGTCTATTACAAGCTTTAATAAAGCTATTCCAAATTGTTTAACCGTGCTAGCTTTTTTGACTGATAGGGTCAACTTTTTAATTTTTAGACCACACAAGTTTTTTACCTAGACTGAAATACAATAATGCAATTTTTTTGGAAATTGTTTATTTTATATTTGTAATTGAAAGCTGTAGAAAATTACGCTGAATCCTCAAAAAATGGACTGAACACATTATTCTAAGTGAATCTTAATTTAAAAAGTTGCCTGCCCATTGCTAGATTCAAAAAAGACGAGGATATATTTTATTTTTTTTACTGAAAATGGATTATTTTCCATTGTGGTTTCTCTATAGTGACTTAAGAATGCAGCAGAGAAGGAATGAAATTAACAAACTCAACAAGTTAGTAAAGTTAATAGTTTATCGTACTAAATCAAACATTACATATTGCAATCCCGTCTACGGTTTCTCAAAGATTGAGAACATGTTAAAGGGACTGTACGCGTAATTTTAAGTGACCCTCAAAGTGAAGATTGCAATGCCAAATTTACACGGTAGCCTTGATAGCTTTGTCTGATCAAGTATTAATTAGATTTAATAGTTTTTTTTTCTCTTAATTGTTTATTTTCATTTGCGGTTTCTCTGCGTAAGTGACTTGTGCATTTCTTGATTATAAGAATCAACGGAGAAACGTAAAGAAAAAAAACAAGTTTTTTTATGATATCTTCAACGGTTTTGATCAGATTAAGGGTACCGTCGCAAATCGGACAATGCCTTCTTTGCCTGGAAGGTCACTTGAAATTATGCTTACAATCCCTTTAGTACCTGAATATAGCGGATGGTTTGAGATTAGATATATGTCCAAGCAGTTGCCAGTTGGGGACTCCACCTAGATCATAACAATTGGTGAACAATCTTCATGACAGAAACAAATCTCAAGAACTAAACAAAAGAAAATTCTGGAATCCTCCAACAGCAGAGTTTATGCTCTACTTCGTTACCAATTCTATTAATTGATTTATTTCAAAAATCCTCGAAAGGAGAAATTAGCTGAGATTTATGCAATTGGAATTTTCGAGCATTTCCGACAAGTTTCGACAATGTTCGACAAACTCTCATATCTTATCAGTTCCGTACAGACATGTAGATTTAGAAAATAATAGTCCCAAAGTGGGGTACAAACAACAATCTTGATTTACTTCAGCCCCACTGTTATGGAATAAGTGTTCCATTCTCACAAGGAAACAAATAATTCTTGGAGTTTCTTGAAAAATCATAATTTGGGAAAAATTATTCTTGAGAATGGGGAAGGAGATTTGAATTTACAATCACTCAATCAATCAATCAATCAATTACCTGGATCTGGCCATGCAAAATACACCGCTCCTCCCATACCATCGGGAAACGGAGTCTAAAAACATAATTAATATTATTTTTAATATTAATATATTATGCGTAGGAAGAAAGTGTAATAATCAAAATTATTGTTATAATATTGAAAGAAAAACCGTGGAATAATTTTGATTATTCACCGAAAGGCGCAGCCTGAGGTGAATAATCAAAATTATTCCACGGTTTTTCTTTCAATATTATAACAATAATTTTGATTATTACACTTTCTTCCTACGCATAATAATATTATACCACATTCTTGGAGGATTTAAACGCATTCCCAGAATTAATATGTTAATTCTTATTTTAAATTGATCTATCTATCTATCAAGTTCCCGGTGAATAATTCTTGATATTGTCACTTAGTTCGTGGATCTATCTATCTATCAAGTTTGCGGTGAATAATTCTTGATATTGTCACTTGGTTCGTAGAATATCATAATTATTACATAAAATGGGTGACAATAACAAGAAATATTCCGGATTTGGCTACGTAGTAAATCCGATAAGAATGTGGTATAATAATAATTAATATAAATCTTAGATAGATATAATACAGGATAATTGACCAAATAATAATTGAACTTTTTAATGCAATAAAAAAATACAATATAAACTTTTAAGGGTGTGACAATAATTGATATTGCACATACATTTTAATTGCCTCCACATATCTCATGAACCCCTGGACCGATTTGCCTCAAATCTTAATTGGGTAACTCGATGGAATCAAGTGAATATTCTTAGCCAGGTTGAGTGGTATGTCTTTTATAAGGAAAAACTTCACACACAGCTGGGTTTCCGAGCTAGTTTGTTTACTTGTTAAGAATCTTATGGCCGATTTAACTAGACGGACGAATTACCTGGCCTGTCAGGAAAATGACGATATGATTGACGGAGTCCGCATCTACTAATTCCGTCACACAATTTGTTGGACTTATCTAAACATGGCAAACGATATTCTTTTATAACTGAAAAATTCTGTCTGGGGTTTTCAAAGCACCTCTCCCACGTAGAAAAAACACAAGAAAAAAAAACATTTTATTCTCTTAAAAGTCGAACCCATTAAAATTTTGTTTTTTAATACTAAGATTGTAAATGCAATTGTTACAAATTTCTGGAAGAAAAGAAAGTAACATGAAATACTATATTAATAAATTCTTGTGTAAAAGGTATCAGAAGAATGAAACAAGTTGCCTTTAAATGAAAATTTTTTCTCTCATATCATCAAAAATATTCTGTAAAATGTACACCCCTGATTAAATTAAGAAACTGATTTATATTTGGAAAAGGATATATTCTAAAATAAAAATAAGCAATATTTTCAGTATTCTACCTGTTCCCAATTCGTCGAGACTAAACGACCGGAAGCGATCAATCCAAACATTTTTACTTCCGGTTGATGAACAAATCTATCTATCTATCTGCAGGAACCAGATATTAATGAGAAAATAAAATTTTGCATTGTCGCATAAGCACATTTTAGCGCAGACTATTCTCAATATTTTTTAAAAATCTTAAACTCGTTTATAGTTTCAAAAAAAGAGAAAAAACGAAAGCCAACGCTTATTTGTCTCCTTTGCATGCTTATTGTGAATCTTAAGCATTTTTTTCGAAAGCCCTCGGGATCTACATTCTACATAAATCTCAAATTTTACAAGTTTGAAAAAAAACAATATTTCTTGTAAAATTAGGTTGGTATCTTCTTGTTATTTTAGTGATCTCTAGACCCCAGTTAGGGGTATATTAAGAATATCTGCATAGTGTCTACAGATTAACTATTTTCATCAATATTATTATTCCAACAATTTCTTCGGCATAATTGTTTTTAAACGACTTTCCAGAGTATTTAATTTCTATTAGCAAACTGTTCCGTTTTACTACTCCCAATCTTGACCGCGAGTTTATCAAATTAAGTAGATCTGAGAAGAGCTAGTCTATGTACTCCTACTCTAACTAAATCAATCCAAGTATCTACTTGATACATCATCAAAACCATGGATAGTATGTTTGCAGCCTGTCGATATAAAGTCTTCTGTCCAAGTTCCAGTTCTTTCAGTTTGTCTACATAAGTTCTACCCGACAGCCCAGATATCTTATTGACTGCTCTACGTTGAACCTGTTTTAATACATCTTTATCTGCTGCGTCCAACAAGCAGACACGGAAAATTAAAGATGGTATCTCAAATCTTATTTATACAGATTAATGAAAATATGTCCATCCCTGGAGTTGAATACACGTGCGATTGTTCCTATCATAGAGTTTGCATTTTTAGCCGCTTCCAAGCATTGAAGCGATGCTATTAACTATCCATAAAAAGAACTTTTAGGGCACTGTCCCTCTCTTAGGTATATATTTGTTAGGGAAAACTTACGACCTTTCAACACTTCTTAATTTACTACTCCTTTCAACACCTCTTAATTTACTACTCCTTTCAACACTTTTTAATTTACTACTCCTCTCAACACTTCTCAATTTACTACTTCTTTCAACACTTCTTAATTTACTACTCCTTTCAACACTTCTTAATTTACTACTCCTTTCAACACTTCTTAATTTACTACTAACTTATTCCTAAAAAAATTTAAGTTGAGACTTCAAACCAGCAATTAAGCGCACACTGCGACTTGAAAGACTTTTCTCAGTGCGTGATATTACACATTGTGCGTACTGCGTAGCGAGATTAAATATTACGCAGTTTACACTCATTTCTTAAATACTTTGGATTTAAACTAGTCCAGGTATAATGAACCGAATAGGAATATAAAGGGTGTCCCACATCATATTTTAGTGTTATAGCTTTTAATTGCAATTTCCGGGACTGATCAGAAAATTTTAAAAAGATTGAATCAATTAAAAAATTGTATATTGCTTATATAAAGATTTGCATGCAGAGAATACTCGAGTTTTCGAGTATTATGAGCGTATTTTGGCGTTGTCTGGAGATAATCTAATATAGTCTCTGTACATTTTTTATAATAAAAAACAACAAAAATTTAACCCTCTATAACTTAATTTACCTAAAAAAGATTAAATGTAATATATTTTAAGAGTTTTTACTTCGGGGAGAACTCCAAAAATAATTAGTTATATTTCAGCTTGACCATGAACCTTTATCAAAACTTGGTATGTGTAATTTAAGACGGTACCTTTATAACTATGAGAAAGATATCAGTTTTTTTTGCATATAGAAATAGAGGGACATAATTTAAATTAAAGAAAGGGGGCGACCTATCAAGAACTTTATAACCTGCTTTGTGAGACTATCGTCTTTGAACTACAAATAAAAACAATTTACTCGGGCTTAAATACATCTTGTTCAAAGATGCAAAATAATCCGCACACAGAAAATATGAGACTTGATGACAATCTTTAAATGCGACAAACAAAAGGTGGAATTTAAGGTCTGCTACGGATTAGCCTTCAATTTTTTATAACTTCGGTATTTGGTGAAGATAAAAAGACGTATGAGCTAAAAGTTGCGTAGAAACTAAGAAATTCAGATAAGTTGGCTCTGAAGTCGCATACTTATTACTTACTGAGAAACAGTAAGAGATCTCTCTAGCACCAGAGCCCGAAACTTAAACGACATTATCGTAATGAAACCCGGTATGGTGCATTGGGACAACTCCCTTGCATGGGTCGAGAAAGGGAACCCCCAGACGTCATTAGCCGCTGCTATACAGACACGAGCCTCCCAGATTTGCTAGACAGACCAAGCTTCCACTATAAAGACCAAGCCTCAGCTATGCAGACCGTGCCTCCGCTATGCAGTGAGCGAGCCTCTACCATACAAACAGCTTTGTATGAATGTGTAATGAAAAATGTTAACATTTTTTTTAGACGTAGTGGCATAAGAATTAATTAAAGATTGGATTTATTTTTTGAGTGTCATGATTGAAAACATGTATGTACTATTTAAAAGCTGTTCTGTAAGGTGGAGGCTCGTTCTCTGCAATAGCGGAGGCTTCGTCTGGATAATGAAAGCTTGATCTGCCTAGAAAATCTGGGAGGCTCGTGTCAGCATAGCGGAGGCTCATCACGTCAGATTCCCTCCTCGTAGAGCGGACTCCCCTCCAGCTTTTCGGACCACAGAAGGGAAACTAAAATATTTGGTTTGACAACTCTCACAAATTACAAGCTTATTTTCTTCAACAACTACTTGATATTCTTCCATCAAATATATTCGCAATCTTACGATACGCAGTAAGTTTCAATAGTAAATGTTTCAAATATTTCCTTAATTACCAACTTTCCTCCCAATCTTAACATTCACGGAAGAATAATTTTGAATTTCAGAACGGTCAATTCATTATATAAAAAAATTGCACAACTTCCAGTAATGATCTGTTCCTTAAAATAATTGTTCAAATCCGCTCAGATTCTTCCATTCTCTCTGAAATAATTTAACGCTTAAAATATTTCTATGGAGTGCATAACGTATATTTCAGCAAGAAACCGGTTAAGGGATTATAAACAAGCTGGTGTACTGCAGTCCGTTGTTTGTTTAGGTTTGCTCAGGATGGTGTAGCGGGGAGAGAATAGCCGGGCCGACATTAGGACTACAAAATGGTTCAACAATAACGCATAATTCAAACCAGAAAATCCTACAATAATTATCTTTTAAATCCCAAGATATAATTTATTTCTGTTAAATGATGTTAAATTACAAAAACAATCCAGTATTTTGACTAGAAAAGTTGGCATCAAATCTTGTTTTTAATAATGTGAACAAAAAATGCCAACTTTCTAGTGCGTTATTTTAATCACAAAACTTAAGTCTAGTTGTAGGAACCATTCCTTAAGAGCTGCTTCCTTGAGAGAGGCTGCTTAGTGCTGCTTCCTCCGGAAAGAGCATCCTTCAGTCAACCTAAAAAATCTGAATTAATCACGAGAAAAATAAATAAATACAAAAATAGATAATTCAAATATCAGATTGATTGAGTTAGTTATCATGAAGAGCCCCAAAAGCTTTTTCAGGATTAGCATAGCATATTCATCATTTAGATCACCACCCGTACTGCCGTTAATACTCGGTATGTACATTGGAAATAAGAATTAATCCCAAGAAACAGCCCTTAACGTGGTTACGCACTGAACTTTGTCTTAAAACAAAAAGTATTTCAAAAATTGATCTGAGCTGAAAACTTTAGAATGGTGGATATCGGGATTAATGCTTGATCCTCTCTTTTTGATAATCTCAAGATTAACATAATCTTGCAAGATTATGAAAAACTGTAATCATCAGAGAAACTGCAGCAGCCAATCAGAGAAAAGCAGACAACCAAATGAGAGAACAGAAATATTCTCATTTGAGAAAACAATTTGGTTGTGAATCAGGCATTCAGGCATAATATCCATCTTGACAGAAAAACCGATTGATAAAATTCCATCTCAATATCCAGCAGTGGGAGAACGCTACAGGAATTAATTGAAGAATTTTCGCATCATCCTGAATTTAAAATACCAGGAAATATTTTCGAGATTCATGAAGAAAGCTTGGACATCATAAGGAAAGTTGATCCCATTTCATCGAAAAAAGTTTTATTAATTTCAAACCATAATTCAACAGGAGGACTACAGGATTCAGATATTAAGTGTCCCGAGATCTACTCAATGTAAAGTTCCAACCACTGAATAATTTTTGAATGAATGAATATATATATATACCTAGCTCTGCCTCCAGTGGGCTGACATAGAACAGTGCTGCAACCTGCACACACTACAACAGTCTGGGCGTGGCTGAAAACTGTAGTGATCCTGAAACAAATGCAAGTAGGCATTGGAATTATATTTTTAAGTACATACGTAACAATATGAAAGTTAAATGATCAAGAATAATAATATAATCCGCATTTTCTAATGGCTAGATGTCACAAATATAAATTACTTGTAAGACAGCCAGTTAAAGTAAATACTACGATTTTTAAGAAAATTTTCCCGAGATACGTTTTATTTTCAATGAAAAGTCTTGAAGATTTAGGCCTCTAAAATTAGTAACAATTCAAGTGACAGAGTAGGACAACTCAAGCTGTATCTCATTAAGTCACGACTGCCCTCAAGTAGTGCAGGTCATTTAATGATCATATCTAATCATGTTCCGTAGTTGCCCTTAAATCTAGCCCCGTCTTATTACAAAAGTAAAAATTCTGAACTACAAAAGCATGTTTCGTAATTATACATTACATAGGCACCGCCACAAAAGAAAAAAAAGAAAGGCAATGTTTCTCTCTCGTAAGTACTTTTAATGAATTCCACTTACTTGTAGCACCCTGGGCACTTAACATCCATGAAGTGGGAGTTAGGGTGCTGGACCAAGCGCTTCAGCTAAAAAAAAAAAAAATGTAATTGAAGTTAAAATTTGTATTGTAGGAATTGTTAGTTATACTCAGTGATCGTCCATTTTAAATTTATGATTCAACTTCTTTGAATCTCCCAGATCAAAGCAAAAATATCATAGTTTCTCCTTAAATGGTACATTTTCTATCATTAAATACAAAGCAAAAGCAAGTACCTTACTTTACTAAAACGTGGAAAATGTGTATTCTTTCAAAATAAAAAATTTGAGGGGGAGGGGTGTTATTCAAATTTTACACCCTTAGGTTATGAAAATGTTTGAACCACAATAAATACAAACAGAATGGAACTGAGTGTAGGAATAGAAGGTTCAGAATAGTATTGCAGCATTAAAAATTGGACAGATCTATAGACTAAATCCACACAGAGTGCAGCTGCTTAAAATTTTTCGATTAAAATTTCTTTTAATTGGTTCTAATTTAAAGCGATTTTTTTTGAATAGGTTGCAACTTCTTTCGTCAATGCTAATTGGCACCCCTGTAATCATAAAGGTAAACAAATTTTGTTTCCATCATTTAATGATGAATTATCACAAGTTCAGCACCCAAGAAACGGCTAGAATATAACGGATTACAAAAGTGTAAACGCAAGCTATGTTCCTTTCTAATAAGCAGGTAGTGAATATGAGCCTTGTCAGAGCACTTTCAACGCTTACTGATTAAATTTTTAAACATTTTTTTTGTTAAACGTTACAGTAAGTTCCCTAATGAATATAACAATTTTAGTGCTTAGGATCCATTTAATTTTAATGCGGATCCAGGCCTGGTCATTTCTTTAAGATTTACTGAATTTTTTAACAAAAAATAGTTTGTTTTTTTCTTCGCTTTTCAGAAACGAGGAAACTTTTATATTCTCTTTTTTCAAAAGTTCAGATTTAGGTTTTAGGAATAAAGTTTTTTTTGGCAGTTGGATCCGGATCCGTGGATCCGCATATTTTGACGGATCCAAAATTTATGAAGCCCCTTCGATCCGGATCCAGGAAGCAAAAATCTAATGGATCCAACAGATCCAGATCCTTAGCACTTATATCGGTAAGTCTGAAATATGTCGAGGTACCAGACTTTTGTAGGGGGTTTAAATTGAAAGGAAGACCTTCATACTCAAGGGAATAAAAAGAGGTACAATTTACAAATATAAACATATAATCATATCTTCTGAAACACCGCCATAAAATCTACCTTATGCTTCCTTTTCTCCTCATGAGGCTGAGGGTGAAGTAAATCTCTCGCAAGCGGCATTTTCTCTGGAAATCATTAAGAAGTTAAATTTCAGATGATGATGTTCATTTCAACTGATTAATCATGAAGTTTCTGATCAACTGATTGATCATGTTGTTTCTGATCAACTGATTGATCAATCAACATCACTTCTAGATGTATTACAGAGGTGTAGGATGGAAGATTATGCGTCAGCAATGGTCACTTCAACCTAGACAAACAATTATTATTATAAATCGTACAAGCTTAAGTGCTCGGCATTGCCCGTGGAATTTTAAAAACTCGAATTTAACTAATAAAGAAGATATAAATCGATTTTTTATTTATATCAACCCTGGCACCCATGGGTTCCCTAAAAAATTCAGCCAAATCAATCCAGCTATAGCTATTATGTATACAAATATATATTTATGAGCGAAGAGCTTTCCTACATACAAGTGTTATTTGTAAATTTTTAATTGAACGCCGTAAATTTTTACTTTTCTTTTTTTATGAACTTTTTATCCAAAATTAAGTTGAAACGCAAGTCTTAAATCGGCTCAGTTTGCTTTCATTATTTTCTGTCGGGATCAAAATTTTGCATAATGGAAGACTAGATTGAACATGTGCATTATAAAAAAATGAAAATTATTTTAACCATTTCAGTTAGGAACTCGGGACAAATATTAAATACTGTTGTATGATTCATAATAATTACTATCAGAATAAGTCTGAAAGTAGGAATAGAAAAATCAATTGTTCTTGCAGCATTAAAAATTGGACAGATCTATAGACAAGATCCACACAGAGTGCAGCTGCTTAAATTATCTTAAACTTTAAACTCGAAAAAATTCGAAATCCACCAGAATTCAGAGAAAAATTTAGTAAAAATCATTTTGTTGCAGGATGTTTGAATCATAATAATAATGCACTTAAAGAAAAGGTGCATTGGAATAGATTAATTCAATATTTTATTGCAGCATTAAAAATTGGACAGATCTATAAACTAGATCCACACAGAGTGCAGCTGCGATCTACGAGAAATATGTAACGATAGGATAAAAATTTACCGGTGTATCTGAATTTTATTTTTTTCTGATGTTTTAATATTTTTTCCCCATAGGTTTATTTTTAAGTGACGTAAGTCTTAATTTGGTCAAGAAACTGCATTTCGTTAGAAAAAACTTTATTTTTTAATCTTTCACCATTTAAGCAACTAACCTCAACTCCGGGTTCGATGTTGATGGAGGTGATCTGCTTGACGATCTCAGAGGGTGAGTGGAGATCAATAACACGCTTGTGGATCCTCAGTTGGAATTTGTCCCAAGTCTTAGAACCTTCTCCGCAAGGGGTCTTACGGGTGGTGATCCTCAGAACTTTGGTGGGCATTCTGACGGGGCCCTTGACCTAGTCAAATAAACGGTTAATTAAGTTTAAAAACCCAAAATTATCGGAACACCATCGGTTTCTACCAAAGCAACAATTCTATGGTTAAAACCACTAAAAGCCAAAATAGAGAAAATCGGGTTTTTGTTGTACCAAAGCGAGTTAAAACACTGTATGTCAAGTTCAGTAAATAGTTGATGCTACTAAGGATTACTTAATTTAATTAACTCACTGAAATAAAAACAGACTTTAAGGTACGTCCTCCACTCACATGCCAAAATTGAAGTGACTTGACTAAACAAATGATGCTGTGAGCTTTCCCGATTCGTAACTTTTGTTCAGATTTTACTTTAAAGTTAAATCGAGAAACCATTGCAGATCTTTAGTCCTTTTAAATGACTTCCCCCAAAATGACATTGTTCAAATTTTTCGCTCAAATCAACCTCCTAAATAAACTGAACTTTTTTCCAGATGAAACTTTTGGTCTTGATAATCAATTTAACTTGAGTGTATCAGATATTGGAGGCCAGAAAAGTTCCGAAACGCTAATCTGGTACTATGTCCTGCTATTTCTCTACCAGACTAACACCAGAGAACAATGTACACTACACAGAACGTGTATTGCACACTGCAACATCCAAACTTTTGGAGCCCTGTAGTGCCAGCTGGAAATGTTAAGTTTTAACTATTTATAATTTATTTTTCAAATTTTAGGGAAATCTGCAATTAACAGCATCAGTAAGTTTTAATCGAAAATCGCAGATTAGTTAGTATCTGGACAAAACGGTAAGGTGATAGGAACCCTTGGATGAAACCCAGAAATCAAAGAAACCTAATTCAACAATCATTTTTCTTTTTGAAAGTTATGTATCAGATATTGGAGGCCAGAAAAGTTCCGAAACGCTAATCTGGTACTATGTCCTGCTATTTCTCTACCAGACTAACACCAGAGAACAGTGTACACTACACAGAACGTGTACGGCACACTGCAACATCCAAACTTTTGGAGCCCTGTAGTGCCAGCTGGAAATGTTCAGTTTAAACTATTTATAATGAAAAAATCTTGGTATGAGTATTTCTCTCATTAATTGTCTAACTTGACTAAATTGACCAACTAGCAATCTTTTGGGAAATCAGTAATTATCAGCATCTGCAAAAAGCTAGAGTTAACGGTTAGATTGCAGGAACCCTTGGATGAGAACCAGATATCAAACAAGTCTAATTTGACAGTTTTCTATTTGAAAGTTATGCAACAGATATTGGATAACAGAAAAGTTCCGAAACCCTAATCTGGTAATATGTCCTGCTATTTCTCTACCAAACTAACACCAGAAAACAGTGAACACTACACAGAACTGCAACATCCAAACTTATGGAGCCCTGTAATGTCAGCTGGAAATTTTAAAGTTTCGACATTCGAATAGAACTGTTAGTAGGAACAAATCATTGGATATAACATGAAACTTTTAGATAAAGTTTAACCTTAAAAACTCTCAAAGTACAAATAAATTGACGAACCACAAATGTAAGAAAGTTTATAAAAATAAATTGTCAAAAGTCGCTGGATCTCATAGAAAACGATAATTATAAAATGAAATTGTACCTTGAGTTCCTTGTCCTTAGCTCCACGGATAAGATCAGCACAGACCTTCACATTTAAAAATTCAGATTACGCCAAATCCAAGTTGCTCAAACATTATTAATGAAAAGAAGCGATTTTTAAAATATTGAGTAAATTATGAAGTAAAAAGAATCTCCCGGACGCCATCAGGAAGGCGCCGAGTCTATCACCCTTTCGTGTCCCATCCTACATTTGTCGCCACCCCGATTTTTTATTAGGTTCACGACTCCGATAAAAGTATCATGAGAAATAAAATATAATTCCAATTTAAAATATTATTTAAAACGCCCACTCCAATAAAAATTTAAACACTTCGTGAATTGATTTTATTTCCCCGAAATCTGCTTATTCAATGTCTTTACCTTCTCCAGGGGAGCGACGTTCTTAGAGGTCAAGGTAATTCTGATCCTGTGGACCTTTGCCTCCTCCTCAACGGTCTTACCATCCTGCACAAACAAAAATTAATGTTTTTTTCCTGGCAACAAGGAAGAACGCAATAACCGTGCCAACTCTATCCCCTCCCCTTTTGTTCGCAAACGAGAACATTTAATTGACTAACTGCATTTTTAAGTAGAAAATTGAAAATTAAAAAATAATTCGCATGAAAATTAAAAGTTGATGAAACTTAAATTTGTCGCCAGGTCTACTATCAAACCCCGGATACTAATCTCGGTGTTAGCGAATCCTTGCAATTATTCTTGCAAACTTAGTAAAGCAAAATATATTAGTTATAAATTACTGCATGTTAAGAGTTTGCACAAAATTAAATTTAAAATTAAAGTGGAACTGAATTTTATTCAAATGATTTTGGAAGATCTGGGGTAAGTATACAGTTTAGGCCGAATGAAAAAAAATCTTGATTTTATCTTAACAAACATAGAAAGGATTTTATCAAATGAACGCGTGTAACAAAAATCCCTCTTTTATGCTACATATGCATCGTTTAAACGGCATTAAGTAAAAAAGCTAAGCAAAGATTTGAGAAGCTATAAGGCATGGAATAACCGTTATTTGTCGCCAGGTCTACTATCAAACCCCGGATACTAATCTCGGTGTTAGCGAATCCTTGCAATTATTCTTGCAAACTTAGTAAAGCAAAATATAATTATTATATGTTGCTGCATGTTAAGTTTGCTCCAGATTTATTTCTGAACTTTTTTTTGAAAACAATAACCTCCAGTCTTTGAATATTTTGTCACTCGAATTTCTCGGAGAAATTAACTTGAGAATAAAGTCCAAAATAAAAATTTGTTTTTTCCCCAAAAAGAATAAATGCTCAAATTGTCGGATCAGACCAGATTTAAGGTTTTAAGTCTGTCGCCAGGTCTACTATCAAACCCCGGATACAAATCTCGGTGTTAGCGAATCCTTGCAATTGTTATTGCAAACTCAAAAATGCAAAATACAAAGTTCATAATTTGCAAAATGAGAATTTGCGTCTTCACTAAAATTAAATAACCATTTTAAGATATTAACAAACTATAAGAGCATTTTTGGTCTGTTATTAAATCAATCGTTACCTTATTAAAAGACATTTTTCTCGGTCGAGTTAATGAAACGTTAATATTTCACCAGCGCTGAACCTGAACCACCTCTGAAATAAGATTTCATGAAATCAACGTCGTTGTGTAATGATTAACACAAGAACGTAAATAAACAGCCAGAGCTGGTTGTTGGGCTCGGTGAATCACAAAGATCTGGAGGATGGTAGAGAAGGATGTTGAAGAGTGTTTATAGTTCCTTCATCTCTCTCAACCTCCTGACAGCAGACCTGAAACAACAGAGATTAAATCCAAGCTTCACCAAGATAAATAGTTCGTAACATTTCTTTCCATTTGCAACAGTTTAGCTTTCTGTATCCGGAATACACGTTAGTGTTCACAACCCACAAATTTGAACTGTTGAAAATAGTGAGATTGTTAAAAATCTTTTTTTTAAAATGAGATATTTTCGTGAAAATAAGCGAAGAAATGGAGCGAAATATTTCGAAAATTCTACTTCTGTAAAACCCATCGGTAAATCTCGAAGAAATTCTATCCAATACAATAAAATACAGTTTATTTGGATGACAAAACAAAGATCCATGTATCCAAATTTAAGGAATATAATATCACCAAATAAAAATTTCAAAAATCGCAAAACCCAAATCTTAACTATTGCAGAAAGAGTCAATAAAACTTTCCCAAACATGAAAGTGCATATAAATCTGACAGAAAATTTGCATGTTCCATGACGTGGATCCGGATTCGTATCCAAATGGGTCCTAAGCACTGTCAAGGTACACAGAATAAAGCTCACCTGACGGAAGCGGCGGCGGTGGTAGTGTAGTTCCAGGCTCCTCCGGCAACACGGATTCTGCAGTTCTTAGTTCCACACTGCCAGATACCAACAGCCTGGACCAAATCGGATATTTTTAACAAGGGTCAAACATCACAATTTCAAGCAGAGGTGAATATTTTCCAATTTTTTTCAGGGGGAGAGATTAGGGAGAAAATATGATAAATGTGACATCATAACGCACATTCATTCTTTTCTTGTACCGTATAACCAAAAGAAATTTTTCCCATCATGAATTAAAATCCTTAATTTCACTTCAGGGAGGGGGGGGGGGGGGAAAAA
>NW_019396627.1:17472-39153 GCF_000591075.1 Eurytemora carolleeae | reverse complement strand
ATCAATTCAGATAGAAAACCCATCACTTATTTAACTAAGAGAAAAAAATCGGAGGGGAGTGCTTAGAACTATTCACAAAACGATGAGTCGACAGAGAATAGCTTTTCTGTAATATATAAAATTCAATTCGCGTAAAATTATTCCAAAATTAATAAAAATATCAACATTCCTTTCTCTTCATGTTCTCCTTGCCGCAGAAGGTACAGACGTACTTGCTGTGCTGGGAGATTTCCATCTTCTTCACGGTCTTACGGAGAGAAGCACCATACCTGATAATTTTCAACATTAAAACAAGACAAACAAAATGTTTGTACATTATTTCTATTAAAGCAGTCATGAATTTTTATATTCCCGTGTGGGGGGGGGGAGGGGGTAAAACAAGCATTCTCTAGTCCAGACCCTATATATCTTCAAAATGAACGTCTTGATTTAAGAATTGATATATTTAGATCAACACCAGGATTAAACAGGAGCGACATATCTAACGAGATTAACTGCTAGTAAATGAAAAATAATCTTAGGAAAAAATGATTTCAGAAGTACAGGTGTTTCCGACAACCCTCTTTTCATTTGAGGTTTCACCTAAGTTAAAATTTGAACGTGATAACCCTCAAGAGATTTAAATCAGATATGAAAAATTGAACAAACCAATTTTGCGCCGATCACGGGGGCTGATAGTTTGACAATTATGCACGTTCTGAAATTGAATTAAATATTTTGAATCGTTATAATTTACGATGTTACCCAGCTAGGATAGGCTTGGGGGCCGGGCGCTACGGCCAAATGGTCCATGTTCTCTAGAAAATTACTGGACTACAAATAAAAAGTCGGAATAATTTTGCTTAAGCATGTCCTGAAGTTTTAATTAATGTTTAAAACTTATTCAATTCGCTTTGAATCTAAATTGTAATCATTAAAAATTAACGTTTTCCTCACAACCGCAGACTTAAATCATTAAGTTATATAAAACTTTGAATTGAACATTGATTCTATTACCTAGTTCCGTATTTACCGGTGATTCCAACCTTCTTGGTCCTCTTGGCCATTTTCTCTTCTGAAACAAATTTTATTTATCACTTCACCATTTATCTTCACTTCTCACAATATGGTGCAATAGATATTATAATTTTTCCACAATATGGTGCAACATATATTATAATTTTACCGCAATTTTGGTGCAATAAATATTACTTTTTATTATCGTTAAAAATGGAAAAACTTTGAGAAGTAAAGCATTAATGTCAGTAAAAAATGCTTTAATAAGCTAAGAATTCTGTAGTTATCATCGAAAAACATGCCATTTCCGGCTTTAACACAACTATAATTAAAGAAATATCACTACAGTAATGTCAAATCAAGGCGAAATATCACAAACAATTCATTCTGATAACTCAAATTACGAAGTAGGGACGTAGTACGTATCCATCTAACCGAATTTCTTCACATTACGAAATGCGTGAATCCAGCATGCGGTTCCATTGTTCCGGAAATGGTAGTTTCAGAAACCGGTTTTAAGGTCGACTACGTCATATCCTTTCTCACGCAACCTCCATCAAAGAAGACGACAGAGATTTATTATTCAACCTACGGTTTATCGGGACTATATAGGAACTACAGTGGGTCACTTGGGCTTTTGTTTGTCAATGCCAAAGTTCATGGGATGGTAATCAAATACAGGGTGTCCCACGAAAAAAAATTTAGGGGGGTGATAAAAACCTCATAATCTACAGTTGCAACAACCTACATTTACGTTTACATAACGAATGCAGAATGAAAGATATCCCATGTATAAGCTGTTGCTTCATCTGCTATGAACTGGACTAGAATTTTGCAGATTCAACCTCATTCAGAATAGATTTTAGGACAAAATCTTCACCTTTATTCAAGCAATAATTTACTTTATCATTAAGTAGTTCCATTTTTTCATTTTTCAGCAGCCCCCTCCCCTTAACCCACAAAAGAAAAAAATTAGCTTAAACTGTAATTTGTTAAACATTGCATTCCAATAACTTTGGTCAATAATTTTCCAGGAGACCAAATTTTTATTGATCCATTCTTTTCTGCTTGTTTTTGAAGCATTCCTCTGATTGAACTATAAGCTCAATGAACTAATGTTCAATTATCATTTTTTTGTTTTACGATCAGAGCTCTTAAATTTGCTCAGGGTCAGGATTCGAAAATCGCTAAATTGCAAAACAGGGTGGACTTTTTGCCCCCCCCCCCCCTATAGTTGCACGCCTGAGCCCATTCTCTCCATAGAAAGTAGTCGTGTATTTCACGTACTTTGGGGGACGATATGTTGGCCTCTAGATGTCTCATGCTAAGTTCTTATCTGATAGATAGATATTTCTCCGTACATTTCACGACCAAAATAGGAGACGTCAAGTTGTCGACCAATGTAGTTTATAGAAGGAACGGCCTCTAGGTATATAGCCGAAATCGGCTATTTTGCTAGCTGGAGGTTTTTTGAAAATATCTTTTAAATGGAGATAGATATTACTTTGGGCGCCGTAAGATAATTTTTAGTAAACAGCTGAACTAAATTTAGGTCAAAAACCTTACGAAAAATAAATTTGTAATTATTTGATAAATTTCTAATAAAAATTGATTTATAAAAGACCTTAATCTCCTTTTCTGGTTGATAAATAAATTAAAGATTTAATACAAATATTTCACGAAAATATATTCTTTAAATTATTTTTTTAAAATTATATATACTTATATTTAGCCCTGTGTGCAAAGGAGTACACATTTATTTGTACACTTTGACCTCTTCCAGTAAAGTAATTGATGTAAATCTTTCGTAACGATTAAATATTACCTATTTAAAACTTATTATCAAGAAATGATTATCGCTTATTTTTATGGAAGTATATAGTTTTTTTATATAATCACTTTCAGATTATTCAAAATGAGTCCTTCGTCAGTTTTTATCACTGGTTGCAACAGGTGATACTTTTTATAAATCAGAAAGAATTTAAGAATTAACATGGCCGATGTAACACCTGAAACCGCAACTATTATTTTGTTATTTTATCAAAGAGAAACATGTTTTCTTTCATGTTTTGATTTATATTTTGTATTATAGGCAAATCAATTGCAAGATTAGAAGTATGATTCAAAATTATCAAATTTATCCCCCCCCCCTTTCACTTTCCAATCTTTACGCCTAAGTTCAATTTATGTCTTTTCAGGGGTATCGGATTAGAGTTGGGTAAGAAAAATAATTTATTTAATAAACATCATAATTTTTGGAAATTTCCTTGAGAAGGATTTTTGGTCTCCCCCCTCCTTCATCAAAAAATGTACACGAAATTTTGAACATGTGGTCGCAGCGCTCGGCCCCCTTACGTCTGTCCTAGCCGCAGTGCTCGGTTCAGAGAGTGTCAGACCCTGAAATAATACTAATTTCATTTTTTATGAACGTTAAGGGGGGCGGCGGGTCTAAAACCCTTTCTCTAAAATATTTAAACTGTTTTTCCTGTTAATATTTTAGTGTCTAACATAATATCTATTTTACTAGACTTGAAAACTAACAAACTTAAACCTTCTGTTCCCAGTAGTACAGTGAGAACAAGAAAACTTTTGACAGTAAAGTAAAAGTCAAGTGTTTCTGATGTTGTTATTAATCAAATATTTTTACCAGTAACTTTTGTAAATAAATTATTAAGTGTAAATGGGTCTTCACTGCTCAATTGATTTCTGACGGACCATAGAAAGTCCAAACTTGAGTCTTAAAGTCGTCTTTTTCTCCTTGATAGACTTTATTTTAATTTAGTTCGTCAGTTCATTGTTTCTGAATCTGCTCCCCGTCATATATTTGCAACTTACAGAACCCTTTCAGGTCACTTTTACACACATATTCAATTTATATTAAGTGTAAAATCAAATCTAAAATATTATACAGAGTGTAAAATCAAATCTGAAATATTATATTGAGTGTAAAATCAAATCTAAAATATTATATTAAGTGTAAAATCAAATTTAAAATATTATATTGAGTGTAAAATCAAATCTAAAATATTATACAGAGTGTAAAATCAAATCTAAAATATTGTATTGAGTGTAAAATCAAATTTAAAATCTTATATTGAGTGTAAAATCAAATCTAAAATAACCATTTTCGTCTTAAAATTTTTATTTTAGAGTTAAATCATAATTTGTAAGGGGCCTTAAATATTTTATTTTAAGAGGAAAAATTAATTTTTCGGGAAGTCTAAATTTCTGAAAATCATTTTATAATCTTTGTCCGAAGGCGTGGGGGGGTATAATGGTTATAATAGTTATAATGGTCATAATGGTTATAATGGAAAATGATTTTGGATGATCTGAGCTGAAAACTTTAGAATGGTGCATATCGAGATTAATGCTTGATCTCCTCTTTTTCTTAATCTCCAGATGAAATCATGCTTTTTCTCCTCTTGTTATTAATCTCCAGATTAATTAACCGGTCGGGATTAAGGATATCCCATTCTAAAGTTTTCAGCTCAGGAGGGACAAATGAAAATTTGGAAATGAAAAGACAAGTTTACTTTTTACCGAGAAAATTAATTATTTTCTCCAATTCCAAGAATTTAACCCTTAAAAAAACATAACCAACTTTCGGGTGGGATATTGATTTTTGAAGAAAATATACACCCTAGCACCACTAATATTAGATGAATTGAAGAAGCTGGGTGACGAGAACAAGAATGTTCATCTGATTAAAATGGATGTCACGGATATTCCGTCTTATCCGGCAATTGTAAAACAGGTATATTCAGTTCATTTCTTATTCAAAGGAATTGATAAACGTTTTTGTAAAATTGTCAAGATCATGTTTTTTTAACCATGAATAGATGACGGAAATGTCAAAGATTATGCATATTGCATATGTACCCAAATAAAGATTTTTTATTTTATCGCGCATAATTTTTAAGTTTTTGCAATTGTAATAGTTGGGTTCATTATTTTTGAGGTTCCACAAATTATTACAGTGGAAAGGAAAGGGGGGGGGGGGGGGGGGATCAAAAATTAAAAGTTTGATACGGTTGCATTTTATGATTCAAATAGAACGAATTTAAAGCTCAAAATCTATTATGAGGTTGGTTAAAATAAAACTTCTTCAGTTCTGGGAAGGGTTTTGTATTTATCCTCAAACTATCGAGGTTGACGAGGTTGTAGGAGAGGCTGGATTAAACCTTTTAATCAACAATGCCGGCCTCCTACCTGGGCCTCGGGAGTATGCGTCCACAACGCCGGAGTTCATGAGACAGGCTTTCGAGGTCAACTGTATAGCGCCGTTCTTCTTCACTAAGGCAAGTTATTTTCCGGGGTGAGAATTTTGGTTTTAACGAAATTATTCCTCCCCCCAGGCCCCTCAAATCATCGTCCATGCCCTCTATTGAAGAGACAGGGGAAATCCTAAGAAAATGTGTTCTTGAACTTTTGTAATACTTGTTACCCTAAGAAAAATTTTTATTTCCTTAAAAAATCAATAATTTTTGCTAAGTCAGTGAAATAAAACTTAGGTTTTTAATTAGCTTGTTACTATTCTTTTTGGTTTCCCTTTCAGAACTATAATTATTTTTTTATGGTAAAGTTATGATCCTGCTATTAAAACGTTGTAATTATAAGAAAATAAAATTTATATTTAAATAAAAATCCAAATTTTTTTAATAAACATTTTTTTCCTCTCGAAACTCAAATAATTATGTATTTTTTTTTTAATTTTTAAAAATTTAAAAAAATGTTGTGATGTTAAAATAATAAAGAACTTTACTGTTACAGGCAATGTTTCCTTTAATTGAGAGAGCTGTAAAGGGAAGTTCAGAAAAAGGTTTTTTACAAAAATTACACCCATTTTTGTTATCACTGTAACCAAAATATTTTCTAGGCATGAGTTTGAGAAAGGGAGGTGTGGTTCAAATCTCTACAGTGTTAGCCAGTGTCACAGAAACTACTGGTGGAATATACCCGTACAGGTTTAATAGTTGACTTTATTATCATTATTCATATCTAAACTTGGTTTGAAAAATTAACAACCTAGTGTTGTATATGATAAAAGCAACTTAAGGATATATATTTTGGACTGAAACCAATACTAATGATATTTCGAGAGTACGGAATTTAATTTATTAACTTATATATATACAAACGAATACTATACGATCAAATAGGATCAAAGTAGATTGAACACAGCTTTACTCCACTCCCACTGCCTCATCAGCAAGCATTCTTTGGACCCGCCATCTCCCGCCGGGGATCCATCCCTAGCCTCCTTGGCTCGGCGGGTCAACGCCCCTCTCACCACGCTACTCTGAGATAAGGGATAGCGTCAGGTAGAAGCTAGTCCCGGATTTTTGGCGAGGCTTGGTCTATTTATAACTACAAACTTAGCATCATTCTAATAATAACTGAATATATACAGAAAGGGTTTATATCCCTTTGAGCAGTAGATCGCTGGAAGATCAAAAGACGATCATAACTCTGCCACACTAGTTGTTTAAGTGTTTTTGAATAACTTTAATTACTCTAGAACAGACGTGTGTATACTGTTCAAAATGCTATTCAAAGCATTTCTAGGCATCCTAGTCCTTATATATCTGGCAAACATAAAAAAATCAAACCCGATAGGATCCATGAGACCCAAGCGGACACGGGTAAGTGGCTGGAGCTCGACCCTGGAGATCGATGTTTCATTGTAGGTTGTTAGTTAATAATAATAATAATAATAAAAAAATCGGAATTTTGGTTTAAAAGTTAACTTTTTGGTCTCTAAATTGCTTACATAACATCGCTAAAACATGTCACATTCTTTCTCTTGAAAACTGTGTATATTTTTTATTTAATATAAATTTCTTGTATATATAGCTGTCGAACATGACAAAATCCAGTTTTTCTCGCAAAAATTCTATAAAAATCCGGTTTTTCTCGCAAAAATTCTATAAATATTTTAATAGTCAGTTAGTATCGACGATTTCGGATCTCAGTGACTTCTTTTAATAAGATTGGTTTTATTTTTTTCCTTTTAAAAAAAAGCATAACATTTTTTTTAAATAGATGATGCTTAAATGTTGTACTTTTAAATGCATGAAATCTGTAATGCTTGAAAGTTTGAACATTTTAAATTGAACATTTTTTACGCAGGATAAAAACAATTCCCCTTACCTTTCTTTCGATGCATTATGTAATTTCGATTCTTTTATGTTAAAGTTAAACTAAAGCATTCTTAAAATGTGCCCTAGCACTTGCCAATGACATATTACAGTTAGAGTAATTTAAAATTTCAAAATTCTTTCTGATGTCTTTACCGACCAGTATTTCATGGTCTCCTGCAGAGCTTAGGATCCGGATCCGTTGGATCCGCAAGATTTTGGCTTCCCGGATCCGGAACCGCAAAAATACCCGCGGATCAGGATCCACGGGGCAAAATAGCAACCAAAAACTGATCCCAGAGTGGCTCATTAAGTTTTAGCATAAAATTAAGCGAAAAAAAAGAAGAAAAAAATTGTCAATTCTGCTTTGTTAAAAAATTAGTAAATTTTCGAGAAATGTTCATTACCTTGATCCAACTCCGGATTCATTTTTTCCAGTGCGGATCCAGGATTCGGATCTGCCTCTGCATGAAAACTAAATGTATCCTAAGCACCGGTTTCCTTGTTATCACTGTATTTGTCTAGATGTTCTAAGTCTGCCCTGAATATGAGTATGAAAAGTATGTCCCAGGATTTGAAGGATACTGGAGTACTTATCCTTGCAGTTCATCCTGGCTGGGTTAGAACAGATATGGGAGGTCCTAATGGCCAGGTAATTTTATAAAGGAAGCATATACAGGGTTACCCACAAAGTATGAGACTTAAGACGACTGGGAACACTTTAAATATAATAATCTGAATGTTGAACTGGGCTTTTTGTCTTTAATCAATGATCTACTAAATGATTTAGCAACGAAAGAAATAACTTACTGGTTGGAGGGATCGGGATAATAACCGGGGTAATGGAACTTTAACATGTTACTTTTGATTTGATTTGATTTAGATCGAAAAATTAATCACGCGACCTCAATTCATGTTATTTTCAATTTGAGATGTTACCACGGGCGGACTAAACCATTATCTCAGGGTGGGGCCCATGGGCCCAGGCCCCCCTTGTAGTCCGCCCCGGGTGTTACATGTATGTTTCGCAACGGATTCGGAACCCTTCACTCTTTATCAGATAAACAATAAATGAAATGTTTCTCGGTGTGACGAATTTTCTAAAAGATAATCAAGGAAAATTAGAATCATTTTTATTCTTAAAAGGATGAAAGAGTCCCATGGTAGATCAGACAGGCACCGAAATTTCTCCCCAAAAATATTTTTAACTCAATTAATTTTAGATGTCTACTGAGGAGTCCTGTAAGTCCTTACTGAAAACATTTGCTGAGGTTTCAGACAAGGTGGATTTATTGATTGAAAAATATTTATTAAATAAATGCATTTCATTTTTAAACCAACAAAATTCTTAGTTAGCGACCTGTTGTCGCTAGACTAAATTATAAACAATTTAATTATACGAAAAAGAGAAAATAGCATCAAATACAGCAAGAACCAGAAAACTGTAAAACATGAAGACGACTTTTAGATTTAGTATGATGTAAAATAGTCCATTAAACATGAAATACAGCAATTTTGCATTGATACGGTTAAAATTAAACTATTTAATCTATAACGGCATCAAACATGATTAATATTGATTTAATGTCTTTTTCTCATTCCACTGTTTCATGGTTAAGTATCTATATGATTTTATAAAATATATCAAAACTTGAATAATTAAGGATCATGGAGCGTTCCTGCATTATGAAAACAAACCAATTCCTTGGTAGATCTCACATCAGAATATGTCTAGTTACGAATGTAAACATGTATACTGTTAATTAAATATCTAATCAGTAAAACACAGATTACTTTCCATAATGTTAAATACGTATTTTTTCTTGTATCTTTTAAAGGGCCTCAGGGACTGTCAAAACATTTTTTAGTGACAAGACTGAGGACGGTGACCTTAGAGTTGCATATCCGATTTACAGTGATACCGTTTTAACCTTTATCTCAGCAACAATGATATTTCTGCTCAGTCAAAGGTTTAAATGGTATCATCTTAAAGGAAGTGACCGGCAATGTACATGGTAATTGAACGGAGAATGTAGTATTGTGGAGAATTTTTTTAGGATTTATTTGGGACATAAAAAACGTTTTAATGATGTATAATTACTGAATTTGAGCGCAAAGTCGACGTTCAAAATCATCCATTTGTGTTGTTACGCTATGTGAATCGATTTTTTTAAAATTAAAATCTAAAAAATCTAAACTTATTAGATGTTTAAGAACATATTTCTCAATCGAAATTTTCTCAATAAATTAATTTTAGAATCAATTCTTTCTTTTTCGTCATTATATTATTATTCAAGTCTTTATTGGTTCTAAGCGATACACGGCGGGAGTTATACATAAGTATGATCACAGAATTTTGCATAGAATTAATCTACTCATATTTGAAATAAGGTTTAATGAGTTTTACAAAATGAAAAATGAAAATTAAGAATTAGACGCTGTTCGAAAAATATTTTTCAACTTTTCTTTAAGACGGCAGGAAACATCAGAAAAATATAAAGTTAGGAATAAAGCCTAAACTAAAGCGAAGTTGGATCTGAGTATGTGATTTTATGAGATCCAGGACGTCATTATATTGAATTCTTAATTCTTTATGAATTTGTTCGCAGATTTCTTCAAATTCTTCCAATGTCGTCTTTTCAATAAAAAGTCCAGAAAATCTGCAAAAAATGTTTATGAGCATTCAGACATTACAGAAACCAATAACTGGACAAGATTACTTATTTTCGATGATAATAGTTAATTCTTATTTTCTTAACATTTTCCTAAACAACTATTAAGCTTACTGTAGAATTTTGACTTCATTTTTCGTGGTCGTTATTAAATAATTTTATAAAAACCGACTCTCTAAATCATCTTTAAAAAATTAACAATCTATGAGGATTTTAAAAATCAAGTATGTGCTCTTGCTGAACAAATTATGCACCGTAAAAACGTCTCATAGGTCTCAAATGATTCCTAAAAAATTTCTCAAATACATCATTGTCAGTTCAACTACATGCATTGCCGGTCACTCCCTTTAAATCCAAATTTTAATGTTGAAATTTGTAAATAAAAAACATTTGTGATTACGCCAAGTGAATTTGTTAAGAAATAAATGGAATAATCATGCACTTTGAATTAACAAGTGAGACAAATTTTGATTTTATTTTTATATTTTCAGATTCTTTCACTCTAAAAATGAGCCCAAAATCTGTTCTGATAACCGGTTGTAACAGGTTAGTACCCTTTAGGGCCAGAGGTTCATAAAAACCTTTTAGGTCGGAATTGTTTAAAGATATGTTTCCAGGAATAACTATAAAAAATCCTTTTTCGTAAAATAATTCAGCCTTAATAATGGAATTTAACCTTCTATTTTTTAGAGGAATCGGCTTAGAACTAGGAACATAATTCATGTCCTCGTACAATTTTCTAAAACTTGAAAATTTTTATAAGAAATTTGCCAAAATTATTTAATTTAAGAAAGTTATTTTTAGGATAATACTTATTTTTGATTCAAATAAATTTTTCGTAAATAATACCGACATGGTTGGGTTGTCCAGTTAAGCAGTTTCTCGCGTTAGGCTCTCCACCACAGCACATCTTTGCCACCTTTAGAACTATGTCAGGTATATGGGTAGAAAGTATACATTTATGACATTTATAATTCAAAATAAACTGGTAAAGCTAAGGGATAGGAATGATAATGTTTAGATGAACTGGAAAAGCTAAGGGATAGGAATGATAATGTTTAGATGAACTGGAAAAGCTAGGGGATAAGAATGAAAAGGTTTAGATGAACTGGAAAAGCTTAGGGATAAGAATGATAATGTTAAGATGAACTGGAAAAGCTAAGGGATAGGAATGATAATGTTTAGATGACCTGGAAAAGCTAGGGGATAAGAATGAAAAGGTTAGATGAACTGGAAAAGCTAAGGGATAAGAATGATAATGTTTAGATGAACTGGAAAAGCTAGGGGATAAGAATGATAATTTTTAGATGAACTGGAAAAGCTAGGGGATAAGAATGATAATGTTCAGATGAACTGGAAAAGCTAGGGGATAAGAATGATAATGTTTAGATGAACTGAAAAAGCTATGGAATAAGAATACAAATGTCAAGAGGAACTGAAAAAGCTAGGGGATAAGAAAGAAAATGTTTAGATGAACTGAAAAAGCTAAGGGATAAGAATGAAAATGTTCAGATAAACTTGAAAAGCTAGGGGATAAGAATGATAACGTTCAGATAAACTGAAAAAGCTTTGGGATAAGACTGAAAATCTATCTATGAACTGGAAAAGCTAGAGGATAAGAATGAAAATGTTAGATGAACTGAAAAGCTTTGGGATAAGAATGGAAATGTAAAGCTAGAGGATAAGAATGATAATGTTTAGATGAACTGGAAAAGCTAGGGGATAAGAATGATAATGTTTAGATGAACTGGAAAAGCTAGGGGATAAGAATGATAATGTTTAGATGAACTGAAAAAGCTAGGGGATAACAATACAAATGTCTGGATGAACTGAAAAAGCTAGGGAATAAGAATTAGATGAACTGGAAAAGCTAGGGGATAAGAATGATAATGTTTAGATGAACTGAAAAAGCTAGGGGATAACAATACAAATGTCTGGATGAACTGAAAAAGCTAGGGAATAAGAATGAAAATGTTTAGATGAACTGGAAAAGCTAGAGGATAAGAATGAAAATGTTTAGATGAACTGGAAAAGCTAGGGAATAAGAATGAAAATGTTTAGATGAACTGGAAAAGCTAGGGGATAAGAATGAAAATGTTTAGATGAACTGGAAAAGCTAGGGGATAAGAATGAAAATGTTTAAATGAACTGGAAAAGCTAGGGGATAAGAATGAAAATGTTTAGATGAACTGGAAAAGCTAGAGGATAAGAATGAAAATGTTTAGATGAACTGGAAAAGCTAGGGGATAAGAATGATAATGTTGAGATGAACTGGAAAAGCTAGGGGATAAGAATGATAATGTTTAGATGAACTGGAAAAGCTAGGGGATAAGAATGAAAATGTTTAGATTATCTAAAAAATTATCAATAAATAAGTTGAAAAATGATTAGATGAGCTGAAAAAGCTTGGGGATGAGAATAAGAACGTCTATCTCCTGAAAATGGATATCACTGATATCCCTTCTTACCATTCAATTGTAAAACAGGTGAAAATTGTGAACCTTAAACTAGTTTTTGTGTCCTATATAGGAGAAATTATATTCTCCATCCCGCAATATACTCACAAACAAAGTTGCGGCAATGCTTCCAAGCCGCACCCCTATATCGGCCTGCAAAATGTCTTTACTTTTGAATGCTATACTAAAGAGAAATGCAGCGTTAATTTTAGAATTTAAAAACGTCAACCATTATAACCTAAACATATTAATCATATTTATCATATTTTTTTGCTAGCATAAGCAAACATTCTCGCTCACTGGGACAAAGTTGTTGATTTGTTTTTAAAAACTGTGATTTGTTGCGAGACATTAGAGAAGATCAACATCAGCTGACATTAGAGAAGATCAACATCAGCTGACATTAGAGAAGATCAACATCAGCTGACATTAGAGAAGATCAACATCAGCTGACATTAGAGAAGATCAACATCAGCTGACATTAGAGAAGATCAACATCAGCTGACATTTCCAAAATATTATATTTTAGGAGAAAGTCGCATTTTTTAAATAAAATCATTTTGCGGAAGTGGTGCGGCTAGGAAGCGCTACGGGTGAGCGCGCTGCCGCAACTCTATGTTTTTGAGTGAACGGCGGAATGAGGGCTGCTTGCCTTCTCTCTTCTCTCTAGTATGTACTTCCTTCTTTATCTAAAGAAAAGAAATATTTTTCTTGTTCTCATGGTCTTTAAAAAGACGTTGAATAACAGATCCTTTACAATTGTTGGGGTAAAAATATCGAACAAATTGTAATAACAGGGACAACAAAAGAGAATAGAAACAAAGATATGATGTTCCTGGCATATTTTAATGATAATACTAAATAACACACAAAGCTGAAATGTTTATTATTAATTTTGAGGTTGAAGAGGTTGTAGGAGAGGCTGGATTAAACCTCCTGATCAACAATGCCGGCCTTTTGCCGACCAACCGGGATCTAGCCTCTGTCACGCCGGAGGACATGCGTCAAGCCTTTGAGGTCAACTGTGTGGCTCCTCTTTTCTTCACCAAGGTATCTTTTATCCATTCAATTTTAGCTTCTGCATGGGCTTGGATTTCATACCTAGCTGTACATTTAAATTCGGAGCCATTTAAGAAACTATTAGATATTAACGCTTGGCATAGTGCTGGGGAATTTTAAATCTTTCACAAAATAAACATTTTTTGGAGAGAAACTTTTAGACCCTAACATAAACCTTCCCTGAGGTCATGTGATGTTACACATTTTGGGCCTGAACTGTTTTTGGTTTGAAGATAGATTCCAACAGACAGTAAAGATAAACAAAACACAGGGCCCTTCTTTTAGCATCTAGTTTTGGTTTGAAGATAGATTCCAACAGACAGTAAACACAGGGCCCTTCTCTTAGCATCTAGTTTGGGTTTAAAGATAGATTCTAACAGACACTAAACACAGGGCCCTTCATTTAGCATCTAGTTTTGGTTTGAAGATAGATTCCAACAGACACTAAACACAGGGCCCTTCTCTTAGCATCTAGTTTTGGTTTAAAGATAGATTCCAACCGACAGTAAAGATAAACAAAATACAGGGCACTTCTTTCAGCATCTGGTTTACCTGCAGGCTGCAAATAATATTTCTCCGTTCAATTACAGAGATAATATCAATCGCAAAAATCTCCCAAAAAATTGAAAATTTGTTGTCTTTTTAATTTTAATTGAAAGCAAAAAGATCAGCAGACAACCCAATACTTGAATACATATATATTTAGTGAAAATTACTTCAAAAACAAAAATGAAATTATTTCATTCCAGGAAATGTTCCCGCTTATCGAGAAGGCTGGAAAAGCGAGCGGGGAGACAGGTAACAAAAATAATAAGGATCATGAGTCCGGAAAAGTTCAGTTTTTCTGATTTTTATGTGATTTTTTAGTAACCTTTAGCTAGGAGAATGCATAAATCAATTCTAGGCGATGTCCAAACTTTATTTTTCTAATGTTCACTGTGTTAGCATAGTAAAACTAGTCTTTGCTGTAGAAATCCAAGAGTAGAATTCTCTCAGCATTTTGGATTTGATTTGATTTGATTTGATTTGATTTGATTTGTGATCTTATAAATTTTGATATTAATAATATTGATGTAAATAATTTTGATATTTTGATTTTTTTATGATTTTTTGATAAGATTTTTTGATATGATTTTTTATGATTTTTGATATGATTTTTGATATTGTTTCTTGATAAGACTTTTAATAACACTTTCAAAAAGATTTTTTATTTGATTTTTTAATTTATATTTAATTTGATTGATTACTTGAATAGGACGGAGTTTGTCTAAGGCTGGTGTTGTACAGATGTCGACTGCTGTTGCGAGTATCGCTGAGAACACTGGTGGTGGACTATACGCGTATAGGTTTGTCTAAATATGTTTCTAGATGTTCTAAATCTGTCCTAAATATGTTTCTATATGTTCTAAGCCTGTTCTAAATATGTTTCTAGATGTTTCTGCCTTAAATTTGTTTCTATATGTTCTAAGTCTGCTCTAAATATCTTTCTATATGTTCTAAGAATGCACTAAATATGTTTCTAGGTGTTCTGAATCAAACGTGACTTTTGCATTTTTACTGCATAAAATCACATATCAATTATCAGAATTAAACACTTAAATCTGGAAAAACGACAATATCATTTTTGTTATTGATCAGAAAAAAATTTTAATGATACCGTTGTGAATCGGGCATTGAAATTTTCGCAAGGAATGTCACTAAATATGTTTCTAGATGTTCTAAGTCTGCTCTGAATATGTTTCTAGATGTTCTAAGTCTGTTCTGAATATGTTTCTAGATGTTCTAAGCCTGCTCTAAATATGTTTCTAGATGTTCTAAGTCTGCTCTGAATATGAGTATGAAAAGTATGTCCCAGGATTTGAAGGATACTGGAGTACTAATCCTTGCAATGCATCCTGGCTGGGTTCTCACTGATATGGGAGGTCCTAATGCCTTGGTAAGTTCAATATTCAATAACAGCTAAATAGTAAAGCTTCACTCGATCTTTAAATCAAAAAAGAATTTTGTATTTGTAACTGCAGTCCCTGTAGTTGAGCTTGTAATTTTGCAGAAATGCTATTAACACATTTTCAGAGATATAACAATAGAAAATTACAAATATTTTGAGGTATTTTAAATTTTTGTAAAAATAAATACGCTGTGCTTAATATTGGAGATTCTTACGTGTTGTTTTGTTTACAGATCACTACTGAAGTTTGTTGTAAGACAATGCTTGAAACTTTTGAATCCCTGTCCGATAAGGTGAGTTGATATTTTTTTTTATTTTATTGGATTACAAACTTATTTTAGCCCCCCCCCCCCCCTTCTTTGGTCTTACCACATAAGCCAAGGGTATGTTGGATTCAAGGGAAACACTGTCCCTCTAAACTAGATCGGAGAAACGTTGAATGTAATATGTGAGTTTATATCTAAAATTGTTAAGTCTTCATGTAAAGGGTTGATATACAAAATATCAATTTTTCCCTAAAACATAATTAGTTCCCCCTCCATGTTGGTGCACTATTGCTCTCAATGGAATTTTTTTTTAAATATTAAATAATTTTTCAATTTATAGGATCACGGAACTTTTCTGAGATACAACAATACTCCAATCCCCTGGTAAACGTAGAAGACGATATTCCTTCTGCGACAGCATTATGATGTACAATGTACAGTACACTTAAAGTGTACACTGTACACAGAACTATACCCAGTGTACACACCTTATTCTACACTCCGTACTGAATAGTGCAAGTTTAAAAAATAACTTGATGTAGTTATTTTCTCTAAATATACAAACATTTAACATTTTTATTAAATTATTCAACCTTAATGATTAAAATAATTAATAAGAAAAAATTTAAACATGTTACGGTTCTTTATACTTCATGATCAGAAGTTGTCAACATTTTTATTAAATTATTCAAATGATCAAAAATTAGTCTGCAAGTGGAAATCGTATATATTAGTTACCCCCCCCCCCCCTGGCTGCAACGTTTACAAGTACATGCATTGAACGGTACAGGATGAGCCAAAAAATCTTAAAGAGGCTCTCATATATGTTTGTATTTATAAAGCGTTATATACAGGGTGTCCTACGAAACATCACAGGTTGGTAAATAGTTCTGAATGCCTTCTTTCATCTATACTGAATAAGATGTTAAAAAATTCTTGCCGTTTATTTCGTTAAAAAATCGTTTACTCTATTTTACTTTGAAATTAGTATGACTGCCATTGAATATTTTTTATTATTTTCTTTGGTATCGAAACAACTAGACAAATTATGGAAGAAGGCATTTTAAACTATTCATCAACTGTCATGTTTCGTGGGACACGTTGTATGTATGTATAGTGTTAATTATTTATCTTCTAAATGTTAAAATTAATTTTAATTCACATGAAAGTTTTAAATCTAGGGTAACCTAACACAATTTAAAGAACAAAATGTTGAGAATTAAGGAAGTTGGATTCAGATTCTGAATCTGCAGATGCAGGCGTGCAACTAAGGGAGGACAATATGGGGGCAAGGCACCTCACTAGCCTGATTAAGGGGAGGGGCCCTCCCATTAAAAAGGCTTGTTAAGAAGTCCTTAACAGGGTTCCATATTATTATTATTAACAATCAACCAACAGACAAAGCACAACAACCTGTAGGTTGAAATACAATGAAAATAGGGTTGAGCTCCTCCACTTGCCCTGGTCTATATGGGAGCCATATAGTTCCAAAAATAGCTAATTTTCTTGAAAATAAAAAAATAATATGCCCCCACAGTAATTTTTTTTTTAACCTACACTCTTAAGTGAACTCAAATTCAACTATAACATTTCTCAATATAAGCTCAGATTCTTCTTATTTTTGCCCTCTTTCTAAAAAAATGCCTCTAAATTTCGATACACATTTTTGTTCGAATTCCCCCACCAGACCTAAATTTTCTCCCTATTTTCAGAATGCCACCAAATAATTTTAATTTGCACATAAATTTAATTTTTATATTCCCAAATGTTTAATAAATACAACCAAATGTAAAATGTACAGGCCTATAGAAAAACGGCTCTTAATTTTTTAAGTCACGCACAAAAAAGTTTTTCCCCCAACAAAAATTGACCCTTAAGATTAAAAAAAATTCACTTAAACAAAAAAAGTTTAACATAAAATAAAGATTTAAGATTTCCTCAAACTAAAAAATTGCCCCCTGAAATATAGTTAACGATTTTTCCCACACAGATTTGCCCATAATACCGAATGAATGCCCACAATGTAAAAAATTTTCCTCAAAATAACGATTTTCCCCACTCAGATTTGCCATATACCGAATGAATGCCCCACAATTTATAAAAGTTGTCCCTAAACAAACGATTTTTCCCACACAGATTTGCCATACACCGAATGAATGCCCCACAATACAAAAATTGTCCCCCTTCTGAATTGGTATAAGGTAGTTTTTTAATCAAGGGCGTATACAGAAATAAATGTAGGGGGGGGGGCAAGATTTTAATGCACATTTTTCTTGCCCCACCCCCCCCCCTAGAAATGTTTGGGGGGTGGGGGGCCAAAAAATATTCGCGCTATGTGTGAGATAGATGCTATCTCATTTGGACTACTGCCGTTTGAACTATTGTTCATTTGAACTGTTGTTCATTTCAACTACTGCACGTGGGACCACGTGAGTAGTTTAAATGAACAATAGTTCAAACGAGTAAATATATTGCTCATTTGAACTATTTTTTAGTTCATTTGAACTATTTTTTAGTTCATTTGAACTATTTTCATTTGAACTATTAAAATATTATTAATGAAATAAACAAAAAATAGTTCAAATGAACATAAAAATAGTTCAAATGAAAAAAAATAGTTCAAATGATTAAAAAATAGTTCAAATGAACAAAAAAATAATTCAAATGAACATAAAAATAGTTAAATGGACAAAAAAAAATAGTTCAAATGAACAAAAAAATTGTTCAAATGAACAAAAAAATAGTTTAATTTGAACTATTTTTTACCTATAACCTAACCTAACCTAACCAATTTTTTATTGTCCATTAGAACTATTTTTTAGTCCATTTAAACTATTTTTTTTTTCATTTGAACTATTTTTTTTCATTTGAACTATAGTTCATTTGAACTATATTTTCATGTTCATTTGAACTATTTTTTTGTTCATTTGAACTATTTCATTTGAACTATTTTTATGTTCATTCTGTGTAATGTTTATCTAATTAATTGTCATGAATATAACTTTATGAAGATTATAAAAAAAATTTTAAAACTGAATTGGGGTAGAAAAATAGTTCAAATGAGCTGCAAGAAATGCGTTGATTTAAACTACAGGATATGACGTCATGTCAGTAGTTCAAATGAACAATAGTTCAAACGAACAATAGTTCAAACGTACCATAGTTCAAACGGCAGTAGTTCAAATGAGAATCCACAGCCAAGATATTCTGAACTAAACAAGAATGTCGTCTTGACAAAAAAATATTTCTGAATCAGCTGTATAATAATAACGCATTGTGTACACACCAAATAACCGGGAAACTGGTGCTGTGAAAGCGTCCTACGGGTAACCTGTCCTAAATCTCAATATATTTAGTGTTTTTCGTTAATTTTTGAAAGAATTTGACATTTTTTCAGAATCATGTTGGATGTGGGCGTTGGCTGGGCAGCATTCAATAATTTTGAGAATATTGCTTTTGATTCAGAAAAAGAAGAATTTTCTGAATTTATCGAAATGTGGAATAATAGGTGAAAATAAAAGTATTTTTCGCGAGTTTTAGAAAAGATAAACAATTTGATTGCATTGATTTTTATATTTGCTATTCTTTTGTTGATCAGAAGTTTCTTTACTTGGAGAATATGTCTTATAGCTTTTCTCAATATCTTTTCTTTAAATTACATATGTTGTTAATTTAAAGAAACATTCTAGCAAAGAATGAAATTTTTCCAATATACGCGCTAACACCCCCCCCCCCCCCGCGATTTATTTTCTGCCGATCGCAATTTGGCCCCCCTCCCCTGTTATCCATTTACACAGATATCGGTCCTTAGGAGTCCTTTTCTAGGAAAACTACAAAAAAACGTCATCTTCAAAGTGCCATGCCCGATTCACAACGGTACCCTTAGCAATTCTTTGTTAATGATTAAGATATATACATTTGGGTTTCTTATAAAAAGCGACGTTTGGTTTACTGCAACTTAAAGACAATGGAGAATTTCGACGAAACTAAACACTTTTAAGCGATTAACCGACAATAAATTTTACCTTCTTGATCAGATAAAGGATTAACCCTATTTATTCTGACGTCTGGTTTCATGACTGGTTCCCTTGGGGGGGGGGGGGTCCAATTGCCCCTCCTATATTTTTTTGTGATATAAATCTATAACATTTTATACGTTTTTGGAAAGCCCTTGAACTCTGTTCATTAATCTTCAAAAAACTGGCAAATATGCAAAAATTCATTGCGAAATCTAGTCATTAAACAAAAAATATGCTAAAAGAAATTGCTCAAATTGCAACAATTTATTTTTGAAAAGCCCTTGGCCCAGCGAATTCAAATGTGCAAAAACATTTCCAAAATTTATAATACCTAAATATGTATTCAAGAAAAACTGAAAATGTGCAAATTCCCCTTGAAGGCGTCTGTGCAAAATTTCTTTGAAAAAATTGTGCAATCTGGTTGCTTTTGTTATTTGTAGGCTTTCTAAAAAGTCATAAAATGTTGAAATCCAATGACTGGAAGTAGGTATAGGTAAAATAAGGCATTTAGGCAGTATGTCTGAGGATTCAGGCAGTGGGCATGTATTAGTTAGGAAAGTCAGAAAATTTGAGCTTCCTAGCAGAAATACTTTTTGAGTTTTCGCAAAAAAATCGACAGTGGGGCTAATTGACCCCCCCCCCCCCTTCGGGATAAATAGAATTTAAAGGTATAGTGAATCGGTCATGCTCTTTTTAAACAGAGGGTACCTTGAAATAATGACTACAATTTCTTTTAAATGTGATTTACATATTTTATAATAATGATAATCTGTTTTTTATTTTTAAATCAGGGTCTTTTTTATTATTTAGACTTCAAGATGCGCTAGATGCTGGCCTAGAATATTCTAATTCTCTACTGGCGTTTAATCTTCTACGAAGTTCAAATCTCTCCGCGCATGTACAGTCCCGTGTACTGTCTGCGATACAGTTGGAGTACGACGAAGATTGTGACATCATTCATCTTGTTATTCAAATTCTGGACAAAGAATTTGTTCAGGATTCACTCACAATTCTAGATCAGGTATGAATCTACTCGTTTGAGAACAAAGCTATATTCAGAAACTAATAAATATGGATAAAAAACCTAGGCATTGCTTTTATTTTTCTATAAATACATATTATTAAAACTCTTAAAATTATTGTTTTATTCTCTAAAATAAAAGTTTCTCATTTTTTTCTACAGTGATACCCTTAATAACGAATACATCGAAAAAATTCATCAAATGTCGTATTCTTCACTTTCTGATAATGGAATGTTGCAGATATATAGTTTTTTAATTAAATGATTATATGGAACTCTTTAAAACTGTTCCCGCATATTCATAGCTATTTATTTATTTTCGCAAATACTGAAATTTACGAAATATAGAATAAAACTCATTGAAAAATTGTCAAGACGACATTTTATAAATTCTTCCGATGTATTCGTTATTACGGGTTTCACTGTATTATTGAAAATGTTCCAGGAGGAAGTAAAGATTAAGATTGAAGAGAATCCAGAGGAAGACCTCGACCAAGAAACTTCCAATGAGATAGGAGAAGCTACAGAAGACTTNCAAAGTTCTCCTAGAATGTTTTTTCAAATGTTAAACAAATAAAGCAAAAATTCAAATAGTAAATTTTTTGTGATTATTTGATAAGTTCATTTGATGATTAAAATTCCAATATGTCAAATGAGTAATGATACACAGACCTATCATGCTATCTTTTTTCACTATTGACTGTGGTGTATTCATTTTCTTTTATACACTCTTAAAGTAGATAAGAAAAGAAAATCTTTTAACCCAAAAATTTCAATAAAGGGGATGATGGAGTTTGATGTAGGGGGGGGGGGGCCTGCCTTCATTTTTGATTCAAATCTTCCAATTTTTTGGGTGCACGTCTAGTTAGTGATCGAAATTCCTAAAAAAAATCAAATTGAATTTTAATGAACTCTAATGACCTTCACAAATAGAAAATATTTCAACTATGCTTTATGCATATCAAACGAAATCTAAGAACCCAGGGAATACAGTAGCGGCAACAAATTCAGTGTTTGACCTTCTAATGACCTCTTAAGACCTCTAATGACCTAAATGACCTCCAAAAATGAAAATGTTTTAACTATGGCTTTATGCATATCAAA
>NW_019396627.1:0-17071 GCF_000591075.1 Eurytemora carolleeae | reverse complement strand
GTCATTAGAGGTCATTAAAATTCAATTTTATTTTACTTTAGGAATTTCGATCACTAATTAGGCGTGCACCCAAAAAATTGGAAGATTTGAACCAAAAATGGAGGCAGGCCCCCCCCCCCCTATATCAAATGTGCCAACTCCACCATCCCCTTTTTAAGAAGTTTAAACTCTACCACAAAGAAAATAGTTAAGATTACTTTGTAGCATTGCTATAATGAAATTAACCATGAACTGAAAATGATTGATGAAGCACAATTTTCGATAAGAATATTTGAAAATCTTGTTTGCTAGGGTTCCGAGGATGATAATGGTGCGCAAGAACCGGTCCCCCAGCCTACTCCTACTCAACCTCTGAGCCCTAATCCATCCTTGAGCCCAGCTACTCTCCTTAAACTAAAGATTGACGAGGTTTCCAAAAATATCAGGGGAAAAATCAAAGGTTCAGGTTTCTGCCTGTTCTGTGACAAGTACATTGTATCACTGCGTAGACATATTAAACAAAAGCATCTAGAAGAAAGCAAATTGATCCAAAATATGCCGAAAAAGATAAAAATGCACACTTGCACAGTTTGTAGCAAAGCATTCAAGGAAAATGGAAATTTAAAGAAACACATGCGGATTCACACGGGAGAGAAACCCTACACTTGTACTACGTGTGAAAAGTCTTTTACAGAGTCCGGAGGATTGGTTCTACACATGAGAACGCACACTGGCGAAAAGCCCTACTCCTGTGATGTTTGTGGAAAACAATTCTCCAGGAATGGGGGACTAACTGAACACATGAGAATTCATACGGGAGAAAGACCCTACTCTTGCACTGTCTGTAAGAAAACCTTCAATCAATCAACCAATTTAACAGCGCACATGAGAGCTCATAGTGATGATCCTCCAACCTGCACCATCTGCCAGAGAACGTTTGTAAAACCGACCACTTTGACAATACACATGAGAACTCACACTGGAGAGAGACCCCATATTTGCCCTACTTGTGGTAAATCCTTCATATCTAAAACATCGTTGGGTAGACACATAAGGTTTCATTCAGCTGAGAAGAAATTCTCTTGTCATGTCTGCACCAGGGCGTTTGTTGAATCCGGTAATTTACGCAAACACATGAGGATTCATACTGGTGAGAAGCCTTACACCTGCACAACATGCAACAAATCATTTACTGAATCCAGTACTATGGTTAAACATATGAAAACGCATACCGGAGAAAAACCTTTCTCTTGTGAAATATGTGGATTATCGTTTACCAGAAACGGAGGATTGACCGAACACATGAGAATTCATACTGGAATAAAACCCTACTCCTGCCTGGTTTGTAAAAAATCTTTCAATCAATCCGCAAATTTGGTGGTTCATTCAAGAATTCACACTGGCGAAAGACCATATTCTTGTACTCAATGTGAGAAAACGTTTGTAACCACAAGTAACCTGGCAAGTCACATGAGACTACACACTGGTGAACGACCACATACCTGTTCTCTTTGTAAGAAATCCTTCAGTCAATCTTCGACTCTAACCCTGCACATGACAACCCACACAGATGAGAGACCTCATAAATGTTCTATATGTAGCAAATCCTTTAAAAGAACTACTACACTCAACAAGCACAAGAAAACTCACAAGAATTCTATTATTCCAGAATTGAAATCTGAGATTGAGCATGAACCTGAACCCGAAAACGATACTGAAAATATATCTAAAACTCAGCTGTAATACTCACGCTATTTTTGTATGAGCTCTGATAAAATCAGTTTTCAAGAAAATTCTGTAAATCATCTTTTCATGGTAATGTATTGCTGAATTTGGACAGCTTTAGTAGAAAAGTATTCAAAAGAAAGAAAAATATGTTGAAAAAATTATTAAAATGATTTTGCTCCGATTAAACATTTTAATATATAGGTAAATTTTAAAAAGTTTTTTTAAAAGTGGGAAGGCATGGTTTTCGAAGAAAAAATACACACCTGCTGTCATAAAACGTTTCTGTGTTGATATTGTAGCTATAAAACTTATATTGTACAAACAGTTTGGAATTCTTGTAGAAAAAGATGAAATTACCCAGTTTATTCTGGTTGTTCTTTGTTTAATTTTCAAAACAAAATGGTGGTTTGTCAATTAATTGTATTCATCTGAGAATTTTTTCTTGTAATAAGATATTAAAGACTTATTTTTGCAAAAACATTATTTTCTCTAAAGACTGTAGATTATAATGTTAAAAAAATATTAATTTATCAGCCTACATTCGCAAATTATTTTTTTGTTGAAAGAATATTAATTTACTTTTTCGATGGCAAAGCCTCTGCAAATCTGTGTATATATATTTAAAACTTCATTTAAACCATTTTTTCAGAGAAAAAAATGTTGAACGTAGAGAACGGTTGGAATGCATTTATTAATTTTGAGAATTGTGTTTTTAATCCCGAGAAAGAAGATTTTTCAGATTTTATTGAGATGTGGAACAACAGGTATGTATTAAAATTGGACATTTTTTTGTTTGTTTTTAGACCTTTAATGTTTTTTTATAAAATGAAATTCTCTAGATTTCACAAAACTCTGTTTTTCAAAGTTTATTTTTCTGATGAAATATATTAAACTAAAAGACATATTTAGTAATTTTTTCGTTTTGACTTTTCTTTCAATTTTGAGGAGTTCAGATAAAGAAACCATGCATACATATTAAGAATATAATATTCTTGCTGAGTCTCGATGAAATGCTTAAAACTAAATGTTTAACAAAAACCAAGCTCGAATCTAAGTGGAATAATTTTTGTTCTTCTAAATATTTCTTCAGTTGAAAATATCTGAAAAAAGATCAAATTTTGATAACAGATCTCCAGGCTTGAAAATTCGTTTACATGTACTTTTGTGTGGCATTAATCCAATACAAAAAAATCATACTATTTACAATACCTGGATTACACAACAGCGCCAAACAATGAATTTTTTCAGTACATTGTACTTTTTGCCTTGCAGCATTGGCTTCAGGCATTGTAAAATGTACAACACTTGAGTTGGTGAAATTGAATTGTGGTTGCAATTTGAATTGGTTAAATTGTGGTTGCAGCTTGGGTTTAATTATGGTTGTAGTTTGAATTGAAATATGGTTGTAGTTTGAATTGAAATATGGTTGTAGTTTGAATTGAAATATGGTTGTAGTTTGAATTGAAATATGGTTGTAGTTTGAATTGAATTATGGCTGTAGTTTGAATTGAGTTGTGAATGTAGTTTCAGTTCAATTGTGGTTGTACTTTCAGTTCAATTATGGTTGTAGTTTCAGTTGAACTTTAAGTTGAATTGTGGCTGTATTTTGATTGAATTGTGGTTGCAGCTTTTAAGTTTTTATTTATTATTTAGACTTCAAGATGCGGTAGATGCTGGCCTAGAATATTCAAATTCTCTACTGGCGTTTAATCTTCTACGAAGTTCAAATCTCTCCGCGCATGTACAGTCCCGTGTACTGTCTGCGATGCAGTTGGAGTACGACGAAGATTGTGACATCATTCATCTTGTTATTCAACTTCTGGACAAAGAATTTGTTCAGGATTCACTCACAGTTCTAGATCAGGTTTATTTAATAATTATACATCCATTTATAGTTCTTGATCGGGTATATTTATCCTTTAATTTTTAGTTCTTGATCAGGTATTCATCCTTTCATTTATAGTTCTTGATCAGGTATATTTATCCTTTCATTTATAGTTCTTGATCAGGTATATTTATCCTTTCACTTGATCAGGTATATTTATCTTTTCATTTATAATTCTTGATCAGGTATTTATCCTTTCATTTATAGTTCTTGATCAGGTATTAATCATTTAATTTATAGTTCTTGATCAGGTATATTTATCCTTTCATTTATAGTTTTTGATCAGGTATATTTTTCCTTTCATTTATAGTTCTTGATCAGGTATTAACCCTTTCATTTATAGTTCTTGATCAGGTATATTTATCCTTTCATTTATAGTTCTTGATCAGGTATTAATCCTTTAATTTATAGTTCTTGATCAGGTATATTTATCCTTTCATTTATAGTTTTTGATCAGGTATATTTATCCTTTCATTTATAGTTCTTGATCAGGTATATTTATCCTTTCATTTATAGTTCTTGATCAGGTATTAATCCTTTCATTTATAGTTCTTGATCAGGTATATTTATACTTTCATCTATAGTTCTTGATCAGGTAAATTTATCCTTTCATTTATAGTTCTTGATCAGGTATATTTATACTTTCATTTATAGTTCTTGATCAGGTAAATTTATCCTTTCATTTATAATTCTTGATAAGAGATCTTTATTTTCTCTTCTTTGCAAATTTTTGAAAAGGATAATTTTACGTTTTAGAAATTTAATCGTAGTTGTAGTCACTCTTTTTTGCCACTCTTTAATAAAATTGCTTTCAGAAACTTTAATTTATTGATTTATTATTTAATCCGTTAATTTGTTCCAGGAGGAGCTTATTCAGATCAAGATTGAGGATAATGAAGATTATATTGTTCCACTTAAAATTCATGTCAAGAATGAAAAAATAAAGAAAATAGTAGAAGCTAAGAAAGAAATTCAGGTATTCAAAATATTGTTTTACGTTTTTAAAAAAAAGTATGAAGAAGATTTTAGTGAAAAAAAAATATTTAAAAAATGAGTTACCTCCTGTTTCCTTAAAGGTCCTTGGATTTATTTTCAAGTAACACTACATCTATAAAAGGGCATGATTCACAGCGGTGCCATTAAAAGCTTTGTCTGATCTAGAACACATGATATTTCCATAATCGTCCTCTTTGATGATTGGCTTTTTTTAATGTGGGTTCTCTTTAACGCATTTTCACGTCTAAAATGATAAAATAATTATCAGAATTAAATAATTTTTCTAGCTGGGAAAACGAAGATATCTTATTATAATTGATCAGAAAAAGGTTTAAAGTTTACTGTTGTGAATTGTATTTTAATTAGTCAGTCGCATGCACATTTTTATGGCAATTTAATAAAAGAAAACGATTTTCTCAAGTTATGCGAATTTTTTAATTTTGTGCAGGGGTCGCAGGGGTGTATAAAGTGTATTTTCTTCATAAATTATTTTTTGCAAATAATTTCTTTCCTTTAGTAGATGTTTTAGTAGATGTTTATAGGAATTCTAATTCAATGGTTTTAAGGAGGACATTAATGATTTTTTGGAAAAAAAGATCCGTATCTATAGATCCGCATTGAAATGTAATGGATCCTAAGCTTCCGCATTTTTGTTCCAATCTCAAGTTCTCACGAATGGAAATGTGATTTTGTGCTTTTGTTCAGGATTCTGAAGATGAAGTGAAAAATCTTGAGTCAATTCAAGATCTTGAAGAGCTTAACCCTTCACCACCATTACCCTTTCCTTCAGCACATCTAGAACCACAAAGTACATTGACACCCCACACGCCTTCAGTGGCAAATAGTCATATGGCACCACAAAGTCATCCATCCCATGAAGCACCACTAAGTCCTTTAGTCCCACAAAGCCCCTCAGCTTCACAAAGTCCATCAGCAGCTTTCTTAAGTTCATCTCGATCTCCCAGCCCTTCCTCGTGTCTTAAACTCCAGATGAAAGAGGGTACTAAAGAAAATCAGGGAAAAGTAAAGGGTACTGGATTTTGCCTATTTTGTAATAGGTACATCATCAATTTGCGAAGACATATTAGGCAGAAACATAAAGAAGAAAATGAAATTCTTCAGAAACAACCTGTTGAAAAAAAGTTGTTCATATGTCCAGTCTGTAATAAGCAATGTAAAGAAAAGGGCAATTTAAACAAACACATGAGAACTCACACTGGAGAGAAACCATACTGCTGTGCCACATGCGGGAAATCATTTACCGAGTCTGGTAGTTTAAATGAACACATGAGAATTCACACAGGGGAAAAGCCCTTCTCTTGTCATATATGTGGGAAACTTTTCACCAAAAGTGGAAGTTTGAAATATCACATGAAAATTCATACGGGAGAACCAAGGCAACCTAAGGGACCCAGGGCAACCTGTTCTACATGTAATAAATCTTGTCTTAATCTTCAAAGTTTAAAAATTCATGAAAGAATTCATACTGGCGAGAAACCCCACTCATGTACTATTTGCGGGAACTCGTTTTCTTTCTTATCATCCTTTAACAGACACGTTCGAGGTCATTCAGATGAAAGGCTGTTCCCTTGCACTGTCTGTGAGAAATCGTTTAAAGAATCGGGTAATTTGAAGAAACACATGAGAGTGCATACTGGTGAGAAGCCGTATACCTGCACCACCTGCAACAAATCATTTACTGATTCCAGTTCGTTGACAAAACACATGAATATTCACAGTGGTTTGAAACCTTTCTCTTGTGAAGTATGTGGATTATCTTTCTCACGAAATAGTGGATTGACAGAACATTTCAGAATTCATTCAGATGAAAAACCTTATTCATGTTCAGTTTGTTCTAAATCTTTTAAACAATCTACAAACTTATCAGTTCATATGAAACTACACACTGGTGTGAGGCCGCATGCATGTACACAATGTGACAAAACATTCATAACTTCAAGTAACTTGACAAGCCACATGAGACTGCATAGTGGAGAAAAACCACATACTTGTTCTCTTTGTAAGAAATCCTTTAGTCAGTCTTCGACACTAACCCTGCACATGACAACCCACACAGATGATAGACCTTATGAGTGTTCTAAATGTAGCAAATCATTTAAAAGAACCACTACACTAAACAAGCACAAGAAAACTCACAAGACAACAGTTGTTTCAGAATTGAAATCTGAAACCGAAATTATTCAGTGAACAAATTTCTCATTGGATAATATTGAATGCTACATTAATACATTAATATCCATTGTGGCTATTTTTGACCAGGTCTCTACCCTAACTTCTACGGAATGATGGTTGATCGCTTGTTTTATAGTTTGTCTGAGTAAAGAAATTATCTCTATTTTCTAGAACAAAAAGACTGTAGACGTAATTACAAGTGACTGAGTGGTATGTCCGATTCACAGCAATATCCTTTAAACTTCTATTTGATAAAACAATGAGGAAAATATCGTCGTTTTTCTTTCTTGAAAATCTCAAATTCCCGCAATTATAAAGCTGCAAGTAGTTTATCAGAGAACGCACAACTAAACATAATCAATTTTGAGCTAAAAAATAAGAATATCTCGTCATCCTTGACAAGTTAAAGGTTTAAATGGTATCGTTGTGAATCGACCATGCCACTCTTTAAATGATAAAGAATCACTTAAAATTATGTCATTAGTTCTTTAAAGGTCAAAAGATTATATCTTAACTAACCTTTGACCTTTATAAAATGTGTTTAAACATAAATAAATTAGAAAATAAATGTGGCCTGGAAAAAAAAAGATATTATGTTAAATATTTCGCCATTATTTCAATTTTTTATTTTTATGTTTAAATTTCGCTCATTGTGTTTTTACATTGTCTTATTAAATAAATTAGATAAGTTTTTGTTACAAAATTTTCGATATTTCTTTTATTTTGAGTTATACGAGCTATTAGTTTGTTTAAACCAATTTATACGGATTTCTTGCCAACAAAAATGTGATACGGAAAAAAATACCCTCTCAAAAGTTAGCTAGTTTGATTCAAAAGTTTATGCAAGAAATTTTTTTACAATTCCGTTTTTATTTGGCAATTTTGAATTAATTGTTATTAAAAAACAAAATATGTAAAATGCTTACATTTTTGCGAATGGGGGGAAAACGCCAGATTTTTGGTGACCTAAAAGTTTATGCAACGAAGTTCAAAATGAAAATGAATTGGACAAGAAAAGCGCTTGAGACAAATCAGATAAAACGAATAGTTTTTCTTTGGAACAATGGCAGGGATGATTTTTAAAATCCTGGAAAAAAATTACTTCATCTTTTTTTCACAGATTTGTTAACAAAGATGAATTTGTTTGTTCAGATTTTTTATGTTTTTGAAGCATGTAAAGGGGATGGTGGAGTTGGCACATTTGATGTAAGGGGGGGGGGGGGGACCTGCCTTCATTTTTGGTTCAAATCTTTCAATTTTTTGGGTGCACGCCTAATTAGTGTTCGAAATTCCTAAAATTAAATAAAATTGAACTTAAATGACCTCCACAAATAGAAAATATTTCAACTATGGCTTAATGCATATCAAACGAAAGCTAAAAACCCAGGGAATAGAGTAGCAGCAACAAATCCAGTGCTTGACCTTCTAATGACCTAAATGACCTCCAAAAATGAAAATGTTTTAACGATGGCTTTATGCATATCAAACGAAAGCTAGGAATACAGTTGCAGCAAAGAATCCAGTGTTTGACGTTCTACTGACCTCCAAAAATGAAAATGTTTTAACTATGGCTTTATTCATATCAAACGAAAGCTAGAAACCCAGGGAATACAGTAGTAGCAACAAATAAAGTGTTTGGCCTTCTAATGACCTCTTACGACCTTAAATGACCTCTAAAAATGAAAATGTTTTAACTATGGCTTTTTTGCATATCAAACGAAAGCTAGGAATCCAGGGAATACAGTAGCAGCAACAAATCCAGTGTTTGATCTTCTAATGACCTAAATGACCTCCAAAAATGAAAATGTTTAAACTATGGTTTTATGCATATCAAACAAAAGATAGGAACCCAGGTAATACAGCAGTAGCAACAAATACAGTGTTTGACCTACTAATGACCTCGAATGACCTAAATGACCTCCAAAAATGAAAATGCTTTAACTATGGCTTTATAGATGGTCAAACACTGGATTCATTGCTGCTACTACATTCCCTGGGTTCCTATCTTTTGTGTGATATGCACATATATCTGCATATAAACAGTAAGAAGATAGATTGATATTATAATGGTAGAAATATGGATAGATAGATAGATACCGGGTTACCAACAAAGGATGAGACTGTAAAGACGACTTGAAACCCTTCAAAGATTTCAATTCAAAAGTAATATCTAATTAGTCGTCTGCTTAGAATATGGTCTTTAAATAGCTTATTTAATGATTTGGCAAAGGAAGAAAAAGTGAAGTCAAAGCTTAAAGAAATCCAACGTATAAAAACAGCTACAGGGTGTCCCACGAAACATGACAGTTGGTGAATAGTTTAAAATGACTTTCCATTATTTGTTCAGTTGTTTGATACCAAAGATCAATGAAAATAATATATGGGAGTCATGTTATATTAAAATTGATTTTATTATGTACTGACAACATAAATGAATGATTATATGGTTATACATAAATTTGCATGTTACTATTAAAAAAAAAAATTTTATAAAAATGCTATCTACAGTTTTATTATTAGAGAGAAAAAAATTTTCAAAAGTATAAAAAAGTTCTCCAGTAATGCGAATATGATTTCATAAAATTCCGTTTTACTATTTAAATAAAAGGATTTTATGAAAATTATATCTACTTTACACTGATTATTTAATTTCTCAAAAATATAAAAAATGGTCTCCCGGAAAATACGCCTTGTTGCTATAACGTGGCGGTTTCTATACGAAGGATTTCTATAAGGTTTGACGCCAGAGTGTTGGATACCCTCTTAGCTAGAAAAATACAAGCTTTTTATGACAACTAATATTTTAATGGTTAAATGAGAACTTAACTAACTTTATATTCTTGTTTTTATATTTAAATAAAAACGAGCATTTCAGGGGTGGGTCTGTTTTAGAATAAACATTTCCACCCAAAACACAAATATTACAGACATTTTATTAAAACTAAAAGTTAAATATTGTTTATTGTTAATCAATAAAGGAAATAAAGTAAACGTTTTATTAATGCTACGTCTTTAGGATTTATAGATATGACTTGTGACATACAGAAAAAAAACTGAAAGAGTTTCTGGTATTTACTAATGTAAATTTCAACAATTCCTTTATTTTAGATTATTTTTAAAATTTCAAATCTAAATAAAATAAAATTTGGATTTTTGAAAGATTAAACATTAAAACTTCTTCTATTAAGGGACTTCAAAAAAATTAGAATCGTTTTTCAATTGTAAAATTTTGTCGTTCAGGAACTGGATGATTATTCAAAATGCCTCACCTAATATTTTTTTTACTTAAAATACAATACTCGACATCTTCATTGATACCCCTGTGTTCTAAACTAGAGCATTGTTTAAGTCATCAAAAAAAAAACTGAGATTGATAGCTTTCTGAAATGTACTTTGAATTTCGTGTACTCAAATGTTCATGTTTTTTCTATCCAAATCTGAAAATGTTAAAACCCATAAGAGGATTTTTAAAACTTCCAAGTAAATAAAATTTAATGAATTTTATATTAGACTAGCTTGCGAACCCTGCGCTGCCAAGTTTACTTATACTCCCGCCGTTTACCCGCACTTGAACGATTTTACTTGGAAAGTGAAACTATATTTCGCTATTAAAGTCGACCCACTCAAAACCAAGCTAAGAACATTCCCATCAGTGTCCCGAGTTACACATATGAGTTTGAGGCAAATCAGACCAGGGGTTCCTGAGTTATGATTTCAAATCAGACCACGGGTTCCTGGGTTATGATTTGACAAACAAACAGAGATTACAACTTACTATATATAAAGATTACACATTTTTTAGAATATTTTGATTTTGGTGAGAGGAATCATACAATTTTTATATGAAAATATGAAAATGGGGGTAAATCTTAAGCAAAGTAATATTTTCATTAATGACCTCTTGAAAATGATTTCTGAAAATATTTATCCCTGGAAGTTGAAAGAATCCACTTAACTTTCAACATGTTAAATAAAACGATAGAAAAAGAAAACATAGTTTACTTAAACAAATATTTGTAGTTCTATACAGGGATTCCCAAAAACCATTAACTAAAATCTAAATATATTTAAAAGACACTATTTTGAACAAATGTATTGAAGCATGTTCTAAAAAGCATCTTTATGTACTCCCTTAGAAGAGGACATTTAATATTTGAAAGAGAAAATCCTTTTCAGCCTTGACAGGCTTGATAGCCTACAATATAGTTCATTTTAATTTTATTTTAGAAATCCCCGTAATTTGTTTCAAATTCTGTGTCCTCTTCTTTAAGGACACGCAGTGCATTGCTGCCCATATTAAACACCACGAGAAAGCAAATAGTTTTATAGATTTTCTGGAAGCTGAGCTGTGGAGTTCAACTTCAACTTCAACATCATTAAAGCACAATTGATAACTGAGTAATTTCAACTTTCATTTTTCAGAAACCTTGTTATACATTTACCTAATACTTTTTGAATTTTAGCTGATAATATCTGAATTTTAGCTAAAACCATCTAAATTTTAGCTAAGACAATCTAAATTTCAGCTAACACTATCTGAATTTTAGTTAATTCTATCTAAATTTAAGCTTATACTTTCTATATTTTAGCTAACACTATCTAAATTTTAGCTAATACTATCTGCATTTTTGCTAATTCTTCCTCTTTTGGTCGTTTTTACTACAGTCATAACCTGAAAACTCCGAAATAGGAAGACGACTTTATGGCAATATGAAAATATATTTGATGTTGTTACAAAGCAAATTTACTCCACATTTCTTAAATCAGAAATCAAGTAAAATGGGTCTGTTTACACTAAACAATTTCTGTTTCCCGTGCTCATTGGACTATCTAAAGTCATAATATGAGTTTAAAAGTCGTCTTCCTATTCCAGAGTTTTCTGGTTATCACTGTATATAATTTCTAAAATAGTCAGGGTTGGGAGGGACAAAATGTGGTGCTCTTTTTCCAGTTTAATTCTTGAAATATAGTATTAACTACTAGGACTGTACACACATTTTTGTGTGACTCTCCATTTACAGAGGGGCATGTCGGATTCACAATGGTACAGTTCAAGCATAAAAAATTATATTATATAATATAAATCATCTCCTCTTTGTATATACAGATTTCTGATTCAGAAACAAAGGAGTAAATTATCAGAATTAAAAATTTTCAATAAAGAGATCTTTCACATTCTTGATGAGAGCGCGGTTTAAAGGATACCATTGTAGCTCAGTCATCCTTCTCTTTAAATGGAATGGTAACTTGAAATTTCAACAACAGTCCCTTCAAGCTGAATCCATTTTTTAAAATCCAATTTTACAGTATCCAGAAGCTACCTCCATCTCTATAATTTAATTCCAGGGAGAAGGACGTCCCCAGAATTTTCCAGGAGAGAGGGGGCTCCATCCTCCCCACCCCTCCTGGAGTGAGGGGGCTCCGACCTCCCCACCCCTCCTGGCCCACAGCAACCTCTGTCCACTCTATTTGTTTAAATTGTCCTCTATTAAATTAACAAAAACAAAAAAATAAGTTTATGCTATTCTTAATTTTAGAGTTGAATATTTGTTTTCTGGGAGGAAATTTACTTTAATTAGGACCATTGACTAAACTAAACTAAAATTGGTAAAACGTTGGAAAGTCAAGTTTCCATGTATTAAACAAATTTACAAAATACATTTAAATTTTACTGGAACAGTTTTATACATTAAGGAGTTTTTTTTGTCTTTAAAACAGAAATATTTACAAACTATTTGATTTTTAAACTTAATAATCAACAAACTGCAAAAATCAATTAATTTTATGTAAGAAATTATTTTGTTGTAGAATTTATCCAAATGATCATGAGAAATAAAAATATCTGAAAAGAAAATACCAATTTCTGGGTTATTTTGTAATTGAGCCTAAACCGGAATAATTTTTTTATAGCCATTAAGAAGTATTTTTATGATAATCCCTAATTAGTTATTATAAATCAATTACCAAAACAAGTAAAACAAATTAAAAATTGAGTCCAACTTACGTTAATTCAAATATAGAAAAGCAACATTTAAAAAAATGTTTCTACAAGTTAAGATTTAACAAGATATCAAGTTGAGGGGCAAAAATATAGAATTTGACCAGACCTTTCAGTTCTATAGTGTAAAATCAAGAACTGAGTCTAAAACTAACTTCGAACCATTTTATCCTAGGTAATTATCAGAAGATTGAGGATGAAACTGGATCCAAACCTGAGGAAGTATCCTCATGAAATAATAAACTTCATCAAGGAATTATCATCTTGATTTAAAATGAAATTCAGAAAGTATTTCTAAAACATAGATGCTTCAAAAATATTTAAAAACCTGCTACAAAAAACATTACAAACAAATTGAAAACAATCTAAAAGGCTTTTGAAACTTGTAATGAAAAAAGTTTTTAGTTATTTAAAAATGTTAAGGTTTTCGTGGAAATTTCTGAAGTTTAAAAAACCTGAATGTTTTATATAACAGATTAAAGAAGAAATAACAAAAGATGAGAAATTATAGGTAGCACTGACAATTATATGTGTTGGTATAACTTTACAGCAAGGTTATAATGTTGCTTCAAAATATGCCAGTACACCAATGACAATTGGAATACAAGAGGTTCCATTAGATGGTATGTAGAATGGGTTAAAATTTATTTATTTAACTTATTTCTGCAAAATATAGAGAGACTTTTAAAAATTTAGGAAATATTTGAGATTCATTCAAGAACCTAATTGGTTTGAGATTGTCTTCTATTTTGTATAACCAAAGGAATTGAGTCTTTGCAACAAACTCTGATTTTCTAATCGTTATATCTTTTCAACCCAATGTCGCAGAACTTAAATATTTCAAACTATGAATTATGCTGGATAATATAAATTAAGTTTGAAATATCACAGGTTTACACCATCAAATTTTAAAGATATTGGGACTAGTAAATCTGTGTTTGTGGCAAAGACTCAATTCCTTTGCCCTGTCTTGTTTAAGTAACAATTTACTAATTCAAAATTTTCTCAAAAAGTTGTAGGAAAATTACAAAATCAGTTCACATGGATTGCATTTAAAGGGACCTTTCACTTATTTGGGTAATTTCGTGGTAAACTAATATTAGCTATTCATTAGTATAAGTATTACTTTTCAAAAATATCTATGACCGGAAAAAAAAAACGATTTATCGTTTAGAATTCCAGAGGGAATGTATGATACCCTTTGCAAAGACACTATTCAAAAGTTTTTTCCGTAAAAACAGTTCAATAAAAACTAAAATTATCATAAAATGACATCATGGGTCAACGATTATAAAATAAAATATAGAGAATTTTGATTTTAGAATTAGCAAGAAATTAACGTTTTTCGTGTTCAAACATGAGTAAAAAATAAACCGGTTCCTAGATTCCAACTCTTCAATAAATCACAGGGACTTCTGGGGAATTAGAGAAAATGTAACAAACTGCCAAATGTTAGAAGTAAGTTATATTTTAAAAATAGTCAATTTAAAAATGATTTTGAAAAAAAATTAAAGATATCTACAGCTAACCATTAGATACTACAATTATATTTAATATTTGAAAAAAATTTTAAATCCAATGACTATGCCAAAAAGTTTCAAATAGTGTCTATACCTTTGCGCTGGAATTCGGAATGATAAATCGGCTTTTTCTCTGTTCATAGATATCTTTGAAAAGTAAGAATAATACCAATATGAATAGCTAATAGGCTATTTAGTTTACCATCAAATTACCCAAGTAAGGTAACAGTCCCTTTAAAAATTTTATGTATAGCTGCAGTGCCAGATCTACAACTCTCAGTCTGTAAAAGGCTTATGATACAAACTTGGTCCAAAGGTATAAAATGATAAATATCTTTTGTTAAATGCTTGCACATGTCTTTTTTTCAGAAACTAGTTTACAGTGTTTTAACACAGTTCAGGTAATTCATCAAGTCTTTCCAGCAACATCAAATTATTTTAAATTGCTTTTATTTGCTCCTTAGACATTTTTTTAACACATTGCCTTCAACAATACAAATTATCATATTTCAATTTATTAAAACTTTGGATTTTAAAATTAGCAAGAAATTAAGGCTTTTGTGTTTAAACATGATTTAACATATTAACACGTTTATACAATACAAAGACAACTTTTTACCAAACGATGCATCAAATGTTTAAAATAAGTTAGATTTTAAAAATAGACAATTCAAAATAATTGAAAAAAAAATTAAATATATATTGTAACGGAGTTCAAAGTGCATATTTTTAACAAAGAATTTCAGATTATGTTTGGAATCAATTATTTCTGTATATGGGAACTCTGCTGGGTGTTTACATAAACTAAAACTCCTTTTTTGTAAAATTCACAAACGAATGTAACAGATTCTTTAAGAATTTCAATAAACATTTTTCAACCCCCACCATGTATCATTTAGTTAGACCTAAGGTTTAACAATATACAATTAACTAGCAAATACTACGATTTATTTTAATATTTGAACATTTTTTTTATTCCATGACTATGACAAAAATGCAAAGGTGTCATACCTTTGTGAAGATTTCTGAATGATAAATTGGCTTTTTCTCAGGCCACAGAGTTGTATTTGAAAAATAAGACTAATACCAATGGATAGCTCATAGACTATTTAATTTACCCTCAAATTACCCAAATAAGATAACGGTTCCTTAGAAATGAAAAAAAAGATTAGATAAGTCAAGATCGTCTGACAAGTAATTATCATTATTTATTTTGCAATTATCATGGTACAGTTCTAGAAAGCTTAGATTATAGAATGCTGAAGTTAGATCCTCCCTAAACCCAGATTACCTTTGAATGAACCAAACTTTGAACCCTGATCTCAATCCTTGTTTCAAAGAGGACAGATTACATCCCTTGGTACAATAGATAAAACATATGATATATATGATTGAATATCATGAAGGGCCTGATAAATATTTGTCATTAAAAATGAAAAAAATGAGAAAAAAGAGAATATAAATAATTCTAATGAAAAAGACCTATTTTATTTAGAACATCTTATGTCCTCAGTACAATGCAACTTGGAACAATTCGTTAACTGAAACATCTATAGATGAGTTTCTATCTCAAACTGGAAATTTCTACAAAATAACTGATCTTATTGAAACTCTTGACGGTATGAAAAGGAACAGCTCAATTTGGAATTCCCAGATTTTAAATTCCTCTGGACCTTCCACAACATTCAGGTATTGAAATATGTTATTTGAATATTAATATTTGAATATTTTCTTCCTCCTTTATTTCCCCTCCGATCTTTCCCTTGCCTAAATTGATTTTCTTGGGACTTTGCATAAATAAATTAAAAATAAATGCACAGTGATAAATGGTATAAATGCAAATAATGACCAAGCAATGCTTATTTTTGAGCAAATATTAGATAAATTTATTTGGCCTAATCTTACCTAAATCATTTTGAAAAGTGAAACCAAAATTTTAAGGAAATAAAGGGTTCTCTAAAAGAATACATTGCATGTTTTAATTTTTCATGAATAGGAAAAATTTGGTTCCATACGTTGAAAACTATGGGTTACTGTGCTTTTCTTGGAAGCATAAAATCTCTGAATTCTCTAGACTTCGAATTATTCCCACCAAGAATTCAGGTTCCAATATTATTACTTTATTTAGTGCGCTCACTTTGTCAAAATTTAGCTAAAAAAGAAAAAGACTTTTTATTAAATTTTTTATGGATGCCTGTAATTACAGCAGTCAAATTTTGATGTATGATCTTTACAGATAATGTGTTTATGCTGATACATAAGAAGGGACAAATAAGATTAAACTCCAAAACTGATTTGACAGAAATTCCATATATTCCATACATTATGGATACACAGCTGGACATTGAGGCAAACAGATTTCTTTCTACATCTAACATGGAATGTGAGGATGGACTTGAAACTTATGATTTGTGTTCTGAAATGACAATGTGGAAGAGATTGGAAAATAATTGTATTCCACCATTTTGGATGCAACTACAGAATATTTCAAACTGCATAATGCATGCAGCATTCAATATTTTCCAAACTAGCCCTGAAGAATGTTTAATACCATGTTCTCAGATTAAAGTAAATATCAAGCAAAATCCTGTGGACTGGCTTTACATCTTGGTAAATCCTAAGCTCCCCATCAACACTGTCATCCCTGGATACTATTTGACCATTCCTTCCTATATTCTCTATTCTGAAATGCAGGAAAGTTACACTGCCATTTCTTTTATTGCTGAATTTGGAGGTTGGGCCGGATTGTTCCTAGGAGTGTCAGTTATTGGG